>NC_134486.1:129638241-129923241 GCF_040206685.1 Ascaphus truei
CAACTCACTACTATCTGCGTTCGCAATAGAGCGGGTCACCCTGGGGATACGGGGGGGTGACCTTGAGAGAACTCTGTTGCAACACGAATGCAGATGGATTGTGACATTAGGATCAATGATCCCGAGTGGTCTCAATGACTACTTGGGTTTTTCAATGTTCCTATGATATTACTCTGGTTTATGATTTACTGTTTTTGCATTACTGTATGTGATAATATTACCTTGTTTCTGTGGTTATAGGTGTTACTGTAGCGGTTATATGGGAACCTGGTAGTGACAGTTGTATTCTGAATATATATCTTTTTTCTAATTTTATTGGGGTTTTCTGGTTTATGGGAATTAGGTTGTTATTGTTTTTTAGGCTTAATTTATTAACAATAATGTCAGTCTTTCCCTTTACTCAGCCCTCCTTTTTAGTCATATAATCAGATATTTCTGTTTAAACACATTTTGTTTTGGTGTCTCCTAGTTGCAGTGCCAGTGATCACTCAAAATGGGAAGTAATATGTTTTGGTTGTGATGTTCTAATGTCTTTATCTTCTCTCCTACAATCATAGATCAGCATATATTCTATCCTTCCGCTGGTTATAAGGTGTAGCTGATTGGAATACTTCATTCTGTCTTGATGTGGTACCTCCTTCCGTCAATGTAGACAAACGAATCCACGAATATACTAGCTGTTCATATTGGATATTTCTAAAAAGATGTACTTTCGCCTTACTGATGCATCCATTTTTGCCTTCATCTGATCCTTATCAGGACAAGATTCTAAAGACACTATAAGCAATGAGAGATGCTGCTACTATTATCAAGCGGGTCTTTTGGCCGCTGTAATTACAGTGTGCAAATCACATTATGAGCTGTCTGGGTTTTGGATCCAGCTGTTGCATTTGCACAAAGCTTTGAATTTGCCAAAAATGCTTAAGCCTGTATGATTATACCCTTATAAAGGGCAGTGTCAACTTTCCTTGTAACATATGGAATGCAACTGCATGTATGTAAACATCTGCAGCTTACTTCCAGGCGCATGCCTCGAACTTCTGGGCAAAAACGGGACTATGCCCATAATAAAGATGGCGGCCGTTGGAGTAATGATGCAGATGCGCATGTACTATATCATCAATCACCAAAGTATTTGCGCATGTGCGAGCTGCGCTCTTCTCGCGAGACTGTGACGTCACTATGGGCAAAATAATGCCACAGCCCACAAACAAGATGGCGGGCGCAACAACTATATGTCCACTGTGCATGTGCAATGCACGGTTTGAAGTCTCGCGGGACTATACGCAGCTGCTGAGTGCTGTAATAATACCGGAGAGATAGAATTGATGAGGCAATTGAATACATCTGTAACTAACTGTTTTTTGGCGCGAATTTTGAGTTAATCTCCTGCCTATTTAAACGCTCTTGTGACATAGCCTTAGCACCACTCGTGAGGAAGCCTTTGCGGGCGAAACGCGTTAGTGGGCTAATTTTAATTTTTGCTGCTGCTGACCCTGCCTGCCTATGTTCTATTTTGAACCTTCATCAATGTCCTATATCCTTGGACATTAATAGTGGACTGTGCTGTGCTGTTTGATGGTTGCAGTACTTCATTTTGCCAGGAGCTGAGTATCTCAGATTATTTACCCCTCATTTGTTTCCCCATCTTATTTGCATTTTTATGTATTTGGGTTACTAAATGAAGTTTTGTATATGTATGCCTTTTTACTAACATCATCTGTACTGCAACTAGCTTATTATAGTGTTTTTTACACTCCAACTGTCATCAATTCAGCACCATGGTTTTCTTTGATTGTATGCTTTTGTTAGTTTGTATTTTTTTGACCTTTTTGTATGATGTCCTCTAGCCAGTAATATTCCTTGGGACCGGCCGGTCTGATTTATTTCACTGCAGGAAATTACCTTTTCCCTCAGTGAGTTAGGTCTATTCTTTGGGGCATCAATTTTTCTTGTATTTTTATTGGGTTTTGTATATATTAACTTTTGTTATTTTCTCTTGTCCACTAATCTATTATAGTCAGGCGGGTTCATTGGTCAGCTGTTTGTTTTTCTGTTATCTTTTGGATTTAATTAAAGTACCCTTTATATTTTTGCAATTATTTGTCTGAGTGCTATTTCAGAGGTTTCTTTTTCTTTTGTGTTTTCATATTTAACTTTTCCTCAAGCACCACCTACAGTTTATTTTCTCTATCTGTTATAATTATCTCAGGTATATTAAAAATTTTTTCCTGATTTAAGTAGGTTATTTAGACATTGCATTAATTTTTTGGAAGTGATGCGGTATTCATTTTTGTGTCTTTGATATATATATATATATACATATATATATATATATATATATATATATATAAAGCAACTGTAAATATTACTGTATGCTCATTTGCATGTCTTAGACAGGTCTGCAGCCCTGTCTTTCTTCATTATCGCCCAGCATACAGCGCTTCCACTGCAGCAAGGGATACTGGGAAATGACATGCAAATGAGCACTCAGTGCCACCTTTTGTCTCAAGCTCGTATTACATAAGCAAATCCTCAAGCCAATGCATGCTGTTTTAAACATGCTGTTTTAATACAGTAATATTTACAGTTGCTCTATGCTTTACTGTGGAGGTTTTTTGTCACTTTTTTTACCCACCATAACCTTAATAATTATATATATATATATATATATATATATATATATATATATATATATATATAGTCAGATAAGGCAGTTGGCACTCCAATAGGTGCTGGTAAGCCACAGGTGCAAGTCCCATATAGAGAATGTAGTTATACGTTACCGTTCCAAGGATTGGTAAACAAGAGACAGCACTCAAAGTTGAAAATCAAAGTTTCACTAATACACTTTGATTTTCAACTTTGAGTGCTGTCTCTTGTTTACCAATCCTTGGAACGGTAACGTATAACTATATATATATATATATATATATATATATATATATATATATATATATATATATATGAAAAACAAAACAGAGAGCGCACGCCCCATAGTGTGATACTGTAACATTTAATGTAGGGAAGGATGGGTGGGGGGATTAAAAACACTCACAATGTACAAGATAAAAATAGGCAGTATGTGATTAATAATCACCACCAGGCAGGTCCAGAAACCGCAGCAGATATGGAGTCCACGAACAACAGGAATCAGTCTCCCAGGCAATACTGTTTCTCCGGTTCACTCAAAATCCTCCAGAACAGTCTGGTATCCGAGTTGGCCTTCATATAATTCCATGTGCTCCTCGGCCGTAAAGGTTCCCTTTGATAAAGTTGCATTTGTTGCGACGAAACGCGTCAGGGACGTACCTTGCGACACTACGTCATCACGTTGTGTGTATCCTTTACGGCCGAGGAGCACATGGAATTATATGAAGGCCTACTCTGATACCAGCGCTTCCACTGTAGCAAGAGATTCTGGATACATATATATAATATACTGTAGTATGTGTATTAAGGTTACAGGTTGTTCCGCAGAGGTTCCAGTTCTGTTCTCGTTACCTATTTGCTGTCCAGGCCAAAAAACCCTTATCTATCTCAGCGTTTCCCAAATGGTGGGTCGCGACCCGGCACCGGGCCACAGCACCAAAATTGCCGGGTCGCAGCGAGGCTGGCCGCGCGGTGTCTCCCGTCCCCCCTGCTCAATTTTAAAAAAATGGCGGCGATTCCCCCCGCGGTCCCGCGCGCTGGTGCAGGGCCCACTCCCTTCCTCCCCACCGCTTCCAACGTGGGACGGAAGAGGAAGTACCAGCTCCTCTGCGGCCCGCACTTTACGTGGGACGAAGGGGGAAGTACAAGCTCCTACTGCGGGCCGCTTCCCACCGCGGCCTGCTTCCCGAGCTCACCTCCCGTGGCACCCCCTCCCGAGCCCCCCCCTCCCGAGCTCACCTCCCGTGGCACCCCCTCCCGAGCCCACCTCCTGTGCCCCCCCCTCCCGAGCTCACCTCCCATGGCACCCCCTCCCGAGCCCACCTCCCGTGCCCCCCCTCCCGAGCCCACCTCCCGTGCCCCCAAGCCCACCTCCCGTCCTGGGCAGCAGGGGATATCGGGGGCAGCAGGGGAAAGCGTCCGGCGGCAAGGTAAGTCACCCCACCCAGTCACTGCCTCCCACCCAAGTGCCCCTGGCCCCCCTCCCTCCCACCCAAGTGCCCCTGGCCCCCCTCCCTCCCACCCAAGTGCCCCTGGCCCCCCTCCCTCCCACCCAAGTGCCCCTGCCCCCCCCTCCCTCCCACCCAAGTGCCCCTGCCCCCCCCTCCCTCCCACCCAAGTGCCCCTGCCCCCCCCTCCCTCCCACCCAAGTGCCCCTGCCCCCCCCTCCCTCCCACCCAAGTGCCCCAGGCCCCCTCCCTCCCTCCCACCCAAGTGCCCCAGGCCCCCTCCCTCCCACCCAAGTGCCCCAGGCCCCCTCCCTCCCAAACAAGTGCCCCAGGCCCCCTCCCTCCCACCCAAGTGCCCCAGGCCCCCTCCCTCCCACCCAAGTGCCCTAGGCCCCCTCCCTCCCACCCAAGTGCCCCAGGCCCCCCACCCTCCCACCCAAGTGCCCCTGGCCCCCTCCCTGCCACCCAAGTGCCCCTGGCCCCCTCCCTGCCACCCAAGTGCCCCTGGCCCCCTCCCTCCCTCCCACCCAAGTGCCCCTGGCCCCCTCCCTCCCTCCCACCCAAGTGCCCCTGGCCCCCTCCCTCCCTCCCACCCAAGTGCCCCTGGCCCCCTCCCTCCCACCCAAGTGCCCCTGGCCCCCCATCTCCCATCCAAGTGTCCGTGGCCCCCTCTCCAGACACTCACATCCGTCGTTGCCTGTAATTCACTGTTTGTGTCTGTGTGCGTATAGGGGAGAGCGAGTGTGTGTGTGTATCTGTATCAGTGTGTGTGTGTGTAGCAGTGTCTCTGTGTGGCTGCGTGTGTGTCAGTGGCTGCGTGTGTGTGTCAGTAGCTGTGTGTGTGTGTATCAGAAGCTGTGTGTATGTATCAGTGTGTGTGTCAGTGGCTGCGTGTGTCAGTGGCTGTGTGTGTGTGTATCAGTGGCTGTGTGTGTGTGTGTGTGTGTGTGTGTGTATATATCAGTGGCTGTGTGTGTCTGTGCAGGCCCTATAGGCCAGTATAGGCAATAACATTTTTAGTGGGTCACGAAGGAGAATTTCAAAAATGACCGGGTCACGGAAAAAAAAGTTTGGGAAACCCTGATCTATTTTATTCAATACCCAACCTCGCTGTCACAGAGCTGGTCCCCTCCAGTATATTGATCAGGACACTTATCAACATTCTGCATTCTGGAAAATCCCCTGGAGGCACTAAACCATGACAAGTAACCTTTTCTCTACCGCCAAAGAGCTAAGGTCACTCACCTCCCTCGATTCGCCCAGGGGAAAGCTAGTAAGGGATTCCTGTTAGTACCAATCTACTGTATAAGATTACCAATCACCCAAATTCTAAAAACCCATACAATAGAATAAGGTTGTGAGTTTTTTGTGTACATCCTCTCCTCTCTACTTTAAGCAGCCATGCCCACAGCATTTATGTTCTCCTTTTAACACATTAGGTGCTGGTTTTGAACATAACAGCTTTCCCAACTAAAACAGAACAGACTTGTGTTTTATGGCATAGCACCGCTGAGTAAGTATGGCATTGACTAACTTTAAAAAAAAAAAAATTATAGGGAAATAGAAAATGAAAAGAGAATGGAAACAAAAAGGTGAAAATGTGAGATACAGTATGGTGGAAAAAAAGTGAGCGATTATTCAAATTAAATTTTGGATTAGTTAGAAGAGGTAATTTAAATCTTTTGTATTTGGTTTTTGAATAATCATCCACAGATGAGGTTTCAACCTCAATTCATTTTTAATTCTGTATTACATATTTAGATACTTGTTTCAAATGTTTTACTTTTTTTTCACTGCAGACTCCATCCATTGATTTCATTTTATGAAATAATTTAGTGGCAGAAGATTCTGCAGAGCAAGGTGTTGCAAAACTGAATTGGTTAAGAATTAAGTGCAACTGGTTTTCTAGATTTATTGTGTACTTCTTTAATAGACAAACATGAGTTATTCAAAGTTTTCAAAACCTCACTGATCCCTTCTCCAAGTATTCCACAGTCTTGACCTTGCAGATATTACCTTGTCATTTAATGTACACCCAATCCACAAACAATATTTGTTGAAAATATTTTTTTTTTTCAAATCTTTTATCTTTTTAATTTCTATCTTCACTAATTAATTGCTTTGAAGTCTTACACAAAAAACAGGATTCGGAAAATAAGGTGGATGTAATTTATTTTCATTTCCCAAGAGCTTTTAATGTTTATGTTAGGTTTGTATGGGAAATGAATAATAATTTTCTGTGAGGTATTGTAGAAATACAGTGGCTATAGGAAATCACTTTTATAAATGGATAAAATGCCTTTAAGGTTTCTACATTTCAAAACAGCTATTCAGAACTGTTAGAAGCAAAGATGTAAAGATAAATTACAGTAAACATTTTCAATTATGAAAAGAAAAAAAAGAAAGGAAAATGTTTTGATCAGAAAAATAAAAGGATGGTTTATGTAATGTAGCCCTTTTTCTGACACGCTAAAGCGACTACGGGTAACTGCAAGCACCTGCGGCTCCAGGAGATCTGAGCCTCCGCTAGCTGGGAGCCTGGGGTAACACTTATAGCGCAGCGCCTCCACTTACCCAGGATCCCCGTGATGTGAGATTTCCCTGGGCAAGAAACATATACTGTACACACACATGTATGATGCAACCAACTTTACTATATGCACAATAACCTTAGCACTCTATCATATTAATACACACGCAGCATATAACCCAACACATAACCTATAATGCAATATAACCTTAACGCAGCTAAATGATAATGTCCTTATAACGTGAGTGGCTCGGCCACGCTCTTAATGAGTATTGTCCTGTACAGTAGTGGCTCAGCCACGCTCTTAATGAGTATGTCCGGGTCCCGCCACCGCGTACCCCACACACCGTGTCCTTGCGCTAGTAGCTAGAATAACTCCGTGTATTAGGCCTTTGGTCACTCACTAGTGTCCTCAAAGAGTTACGCCTAAGGCGGGATCAGCGCCTGTTGACCGGTGTTGGTGCACTTAACGTAAATACCTTCCGGTCACGGCAGTGACCGGTAATGCTTCGAAAAGGATCAGCCGAATCCTTGCTTGTCTTTAATGTCCGCAGTGCAGCTGTCCGGTCGCACGCTTGTCCCTAACTGTCTACACAGTAGAGTGACTGATCGCTACCACTATGGGCGTCCCTGCAGCACATCAACCTACTGTGGCTCAGGGGTTTCTCCTAAGGGCCTGCGGGGTAAAGCTAGCCTATGCAGGTGGGTCACGGACCCCCTGCACGCATACACCCTCCTCCTTTACCTTCCAGAACCCCTCTGACTAGCGTGGCCTCTCCCCCACGCTTCACTTTCCTCCTCCTATAATTCTAGCCTTTCGATTGGCTCCTCAAGTCAGGTGACTGCCCAGGAGCTCATGGGAGTTGTAGTTCCTCAACAGAGCCTCTCTGCCTTGAGCTGCACAGACACAGCTATTGCATCAGCCTCTGCAACACTGTTGCAGACCTCCACATGACTCTCCTGAACAGAGTCAAAACACCAACTGAACACACATATGAGGTTCCTACCACATACCTACATTCTCCCCCTTGCAGAATCCAACGACCCCGCTTGGGCTACACCTACATAACTATACACAGAATGTTATATCATAAAAAAAACGCAACACAGTACATCCTACTTATCACTCTATATCAAATTGCACATTTCGTTGAACATTGCAGCAACAGAATGCACTCGGCTGCGAGCCCACTGCTGAGCCTCATAATGGGGTGCCCCGAATCTATCATAAGCCATCCTCATTGGAGGTTGACCAGCTCTTTGGCTTCGGCAAAGTTGCACTTCAGCTACCCCCTCGGGAGAGTAGTAAGCCTCGTATGGCATTTCCAATTCTACCCTTGAGGGGCCTGATAGGTCTACACTGGCGACACACTTTATTCGAGCTTGGCTAGTACCACGAATTCGGGTATACCCGGGTGTATTGAGGTTTGTGACTGTTTTCTGCCCGAGTGCATTGAGTTATTTTCCAAGCAGGGATTGAAGCATTTTATTCCCGCTGGCTGCAATACTGCACAGTATATATATATAAACTGCATTACAATTCATGAATTTATGCCATCTGGTAGACACGCGAAGCATTGCAGCCTATTAAATCCTAATCATTATCATTTAACAGATCAGCCGCCCATCAGCCAGGCATGAACCCAGGCTGGGAAGGCAAATGCAACGGGGCTTGTCAGAGGTTAGTAGTGGCGCATTCCAGGTATCTGCCAGGTACATACCGGGTATTTGCTCGAATAAAGTGTGTCGGTGCAGTACAAAGTCTTTTTGGGGCACAAAGCACGGGCTCTGCGGGTCTAGTAGCTGGCTCACGGGAGTCAGCGAATCTGTCGTTGGACCAAGGGGCTCTTTACCCGTAACTCCTTCGGGAGATGCCCCCGCGGCGGAAGGCCCCTTTGAGAGGTTCCCTCCATAGGATTCTAAGAGGTGGCATTTATTACAGTCTCTAGGCCATCCTCTGTACTTTCAGTTTCTCCATCAATTGAAACAGTGGGTACCTCCAATTCGTTGTCCCATACTTGAGGTATGAGAAGTAGGTGATTCCTATGCCACACCTTTACCCGGCCTTCGGAGTCCTTGATGCGGTATACCGGGAGGCCAGGCGTCTGTGATTCTACCTCATACACCCCATCTCTCCACCGATCAGCCAGTTTGTGCTTTCCGGGAATGCCTAAATTACGAAGGAGAACAGCATCCCCCGGGCGAATCTCCTTATGTCGCACCTTGTGGTCATAGCGCCTTGTGTTTCCCGCATTTAATTGCGCCGCCGCCTTTTCAGCCAATTTATAGGCCTGCTGCAGGCTGTCCTGTAACCTCTGTACATATGCGTTCTGTTGGATACCCCATCGGTAGATATCCGCAGTCGCATATCCACAGGTAGTCGGGCTTCTCTCCCAAACATTAAGAAGTACGTAGTATACCCTGTAGACTCGTGTCGAGTACAGTTATAGGCATGCACCAACGTCTCCACATGCTTGCTCCACTCCGTCTTCTGAGAGCCTTTTAATGTCCCCAGCATGTCCAGCAGTGTTCGGTTGAACCGTTCGGGCATAGCATCCGCTTCTGGGTGGTAAGGGGTAGTCCGTGACTTAGCTATGTTTAATAACTTCAGCAGTTCTCTAATGAGAGTACTCTCGAAATCCCTGCCTTGATCAGAGTGTAGTCGGTTTGGTAATCCATAATGAATGAAGTATTTCTCCCACAATACTCTAGCCACTGTCAACGCCCGTTGATCTTTGGTGGGGAACGCTTGGGCGTACCTTGTATAGTGGTCTGTAATCACTAGTACGTTACCGATGCCCCGGGTGTCTGGCTCGATACGCAAGAAATCCATGCACACCAAATCCATAGGACCAGAGCTTTTCAGATGGGCCATGGGGGCCGCCCGTGTGGGGAGTGTTTTCCTCTGAATACAACGTGTACACCTTCGGCAATGCATTTCCACTGATTCTCTCATTTTTGGCCAATAGAACCGGTCCCGAAGTAACCCGAATGTCTTGTCAACGCCCAGATGGCCATGATCATCGTGAAGGGCCCGGAGGACCATATTTCTCAGACTTTGAGGCAAGAATAGTTGTCGCCGATCGGGATGATTGTGGTATGGAATGACCCGGTACAATAGGCAATTGTCCAGTTCGAACTTCCCGAACTCATTCAACAATAGCTTCAGCAGTTCTCTGGGGGGCTTGCTTAAGAATAGAGGGGTTCTCTTGCTGCAGAGCTTGGTGAGCTATTTCCACCACTGGATCTTGGATCTGGTGTTGCACCAATTCTTTCCAGGAAATGATTTTATCTTCGGTAATGTTCATTCCTTCCCAACCTCGGTAGGCCCGGGGAATGGCTCGGGATTGACACCCTAATGAATCAGCCACTCTTAGCTCTGAGAACGCCACCTGATCGTTAACCACTGCTGCTAGCGAACATAGAGCACGTATGCCAGGCCCCGGAATTTCCTCCCATACTTCCTCATCCATGGTGGGTTGAAGCCCCGGCCTCCGTGGCAGAGCATCGGCCCCTATGTTAGTGGGCCCTGGTTTATATTTAAGGTTGAACCAATAGTTGGCCAGTGCCGCCAACCACCGGTGACCTGTCGCATCCAATTTGGCGGACGTGTTGATGTAAGTCATTGGGTTATTATCTGTCCTGACTTTAAACTGTACCCCATACAAGTAATCATGTAGCTTATCCACTACAGTCCATTTGAGGGCTAGAAACTCCAACTTGTGGACAGGATAGTTCTGTTCGCTTGGAGTTAAGCTTCGACTCGCATACGCCACTGGGCGGAGCCCTGTGTCATGTTTCTGGTGCAACACTGCTCCTATGCCACTGAAGCTGGCATCCACGTGTAGAACGTATTCTCGGTCAGGGTCGCATAGGCCAGCACTGGGGCCTGCGTTAGGCTGGCTTTCAATTTCAAGAACGCTTGCTCACAAGCAGAGGTCCATTTCTCTCCAAATGGCATTTGTGCTGTGGTGGTTTTCCTGCCGGTGTCCTCAGGACAGATTTTTAAGAGATTATTCAGGAGTTTAGCTTTGCTGGAGTAGCCCTCCACGAATCACCGGTAGTAGCCACAGAACCCCAGGAAGGATCGAAGTTCTTGAACGTTGTTAGGCCGGGGCCAATTCACCACAGCCTCTATCTTCTCTGGGTCGGTGGATATTACTTCAGCTGATACAATGTGACCCACATATGTCACGGACGTGCGGCAGAATTTGCACTTATCCAGGGACAGTTTCAACCCCTCCTTTTGAAGTCGATCCAACACCTTCATCAGCCGCTCCTCATGCTCTTCTAGCATCTTTCCGAACACTATAATGTCGTCCAGGTACACCAAGCATTCTTGCAGGTTCAGGTCCCCCAGGGTCTTTTCCATTAGCCTCTGAAAGGTGGCAGGAGCCCCGCATATCCCTTGCGGCATGCGGGTGAACTGGTAGAACCCTAGCGGGCAGATGAAGGCCATTCTCTCCTGATCATCCAGATCCATGGGTACTTGATAATACGCCGACCTCAAATCTAGTACACTGAACCATTTACTTCCCGTCAGGGCGTTCAAGAGGTCCTCGATGCGTGGGAGGGTATACTGATCAGGCACCGTGCGTCTGTTCAAGGTCCTATAGTCCACACAGAGGCGTACGGTCCCATTGTTTTTGCGAACCACTACGATGGGTGAGGCATAGGGACTGCGTGATCCTTTAACGATACCAGCTTCCTCCATTTCGGCAAGTAATCTCCTCACCTCTTCCACGTCTCGGGATGCTATGTGGCGAGAATGTTCCCAGAACGGGGCATGGTCGCTCAGTCGAATGGTATGGCGGGCGCTGCGACTGCATCCTACATCCATATCACTTATGGAGAATACCCCCTGTCGTTCTTCCAGTTTGGTCTGCAGTCTTCCTTTCCAGCCCTCCGTCAAGGGTGAATCTCCGAAGTCGAATGCCAACCTTGGGGTCACGTTATGAGTGGTGACCACCGGGCACTCACGTACACTATTCTCCACCGGGGTTACTGGATAGATTCGACCCAATGGTTGCCAGCGATCAATGCACATGGTGTAGGGAGAAAGGTTCCGTACGTACACCTGGGTTCGAGCCGGAATTTTTCCCGACCACTTCTTTATCGAGGCCAATACTTCGTAGCCGTCGTCTGGCCGGATAACGACAGGCAGCGATCATCATTCTTCCTTCCCCGGGCGGGATCTCGGTTAGCCCCTGCTTTGGACTATACAGCATCCCATGTTCCTCTTTGGTCGCAATCTTACCGCAAACGTCTCGCAACACCGGGCAAGCAGCTAGAGCCAGCAACGGTGATTCACCCGTTTCCTGTAGATACTTGCGGAGCACATCCTGTACGATGTCTGTGTTGGTCCCCATGATTATCGGGGCACTGGGATGATCCTGGGGTTCTGGACATACTAAGGCCTCCACCTCCATGGGGTGATGCTTGCCTGTGTTCAACTGGGGAATGTCCAGATGTACCTTCACCACACCATCAATAGGGTAGTCTTCATGGCTCAACCCTCTCAACCGCAAGGAGTCAGCAGATAGCAGTGGCAGCCGGTGCAAGTGTTGATCGTAGAAGGGCCGATACACGATGGTCACCTGGGACCCAGTATCCATCAGCTCCGAGGCGTAGATGCCTTCAATCACAACCTTGACGATGGCCGCTGGCCCTATTCGACTACTCGTCGAGGACGGGCCACTGCTTCGTTGGTCTGCGGGGTACACAGCATAGAGTTGGCCGGTCGGGACCCCGTTTTCCGTAGGGAGGGGCAGTGCGCTCGAATATGGCCCATTTTTCCGCAAGCATAGCACTGGAGATGACTGCGGTAGGAGTTGTCTCAGAAGGTCGGTGATGCTCGCCCCGACGCGGGGTGCTCCCTGGTGGCTGCAGGCGCTTCCAGGTCCTCCTTCTTCAGGTTCGCATCCCCGTGCGTCTCAGTTTTAGCGTCCGACTTCCTGGTGTCTTTAGCCGCAACCACCGCCTTCTTTCCCGGGGTTAGCTCACGCCCCAGTAGCACAGTCTCATGGGCCTGAACCCCATCCATCAAGTCGTCAAACGCCAGTGCTTGCCCTGGTGTGAGACAGACGCTGACGCGTCCAGACACCGGGTGCAAGGGGAGGAGTCCCCTCAGTAGCTGGGTGGTGCGTAGTCCGTCGGCATCCATCTTCTGCACCACCCCCTTCCTCACCAGGGTCCACAGGTCCAGATGCAACCGTCGAAGGAAGTCAGACACCATCTCTCCTTCTTTCTGGGCCAGAGCATGGAACCTGGCCATTAGCGCAAAGGCATCCACAGGAACCCCATACACTTTGGTCAGGCAGTGGATGATGCTAGCCGCGTCAGCATCCGGGTGGTTGTCCCGATAGCAGTGCACCATGTGGGATGCTGGGGCCCACAGGCATTCAATTATGCGCTGCCTCCGGACGGCATTTGTGCATGACCATTCGGGTAGTACCTGTTCCGTGTGGTCCAGCCATTCCTCGAATCCGACTTCTCCCAGGGGAGTGGGCCTGTCCCCAGAAAACGCCTTTAGTTTTCGGTATTGGAAGGACTGTGTAGTGTGGTGAATGGCTTCTGCTAGCGCAGGAATGGAGGAGTTATCCGGCAGGCTACTCCCAGCATGTGAATAGGCGTCTAGCCTTGACAGACTGGTTCTGCTCAGAGCGGGCCTAATGGCCGAGGGAGTGAACGAAGTGCCTAGGCCCATTGCGGCGGGCCACCGGGGGTTCAAACTGTTCTCAGGGGTGCGATCAGGGCTGATTGAGATGGTACCTAACGAGCCGGGTAATCCCCTCTGGGGTGTGGACGCAGCCAGTGGTTCGGTGGAATCCACCTGTACTATCGAACAGTGGATGCCGGGAGCCTCGGGCAGAGGTAATACTAAGGGCAGGGCTTTGGGGCATATGTCCTGGTCAGTGACAAATAGTATTTTGCGCCAGTCCTGTTCCTGGTCGTAATAGTGATCTTGCACTCGGGCAGTGTCCATGAGCGGGCGTTTCCTGACATGATCGGTCACCGCGCCCAGGGAGAAGGTAGCGGGAACGTGTCCCAGGCCGAAGGCACGTGTCAGGGGAATTTCATGCCGTTGGGCTCACTTGCGCACCTCAGGCTGCGAGGGCACAAACATGGCGGGAGAAAAAAATTGGTTGCACAGTAATAAAAAAATATAGGGCACCCCAGGTCTGAGATCTCAGCAGCGCCTCCAAATATAGCCCTTTTTCTGACACGCTAAAGCGACTACGGGTAACTGCATGCACCTGCGGCTCCAGGAGATCTGAGCCTCCGCTAGCTGGGAGCCTGGGGTAACACTTATAGCGCAGCTCCTCCACTTACCCAGGATCCCCGTGATGTGAGATTCCCCTTGGCAAGAAACATATACACACACATGTATGATGCAACCAACTTTACTATATGCACAATAACCTTAGCACTCTATCATATTAATACACACGCAGCATATAACCCAACACATAACCTATAATGCAATATAACCTTAACACAGCTAAATGATAATGTCCTTATAACGTGAGTGGCTCGGCCACGCTTTTAATGAGTATTGTCCTGTACAGTAGTGGCTCAGCCACGCTCTTAATGAGTATGTCCGGGTCCCGCCACCGCGTGCCCCACACACCGTGTCCTTTTGCTAGTAGCTAGAATAACTCCGTGTATTAGGCCTTTGGTCACTCACTAGTGTCCTCAAAGAGTTACGCCTAAGGCGGGATCAGCGCCTGTTGATCGGTGTTGGTGCACTTAACGTAAATACCTTCCGGTCACGGCGGTGACCGGTAATGCTTCGAAAAGGATCAGCTGAATCCTTGCTTGTCTTTGATGTCCCCAGTGCAGCTGTCCGGTCCCAAGCAGCTGACCAGCAAACCTGCTCCGCACGCTTGTCCCTAACTGTCTACACAGTAAGGTGACTGATCGCTACCACTATGGGCGTCCCTGCAGCACATCAACCTACTGTGGCTCAGGGGTTTCTCCTAAGGGCCTGCGGGGTAAAGCTAGCCTATGCAGGCGGGTCACGGACCCCCTGCACGCATACACCCTCCTCCTTTACATTCCAGAACCCCTCTGACTAGTGTGGCCTCTCCCCCACGCTTCCCTTTCCTCCTCCTGTAATTCTAGCCTTTCGATTGGCTCCTCAAGTCAGGTGACAGCCCAGGAGCTCACAGACACAGCTATTGCATCAGCCTCTGCAACACTGTTGCAGACCTCCACATGACTCTCCTGAACAGAGTTAAAACACCAACTGAACACACATATGAGGTTCCTACCACATACCTACATTATATAGATGTGTAGCCGGCGTGTTCCCAATAACTCTTCACTGAAATGCTCAAATTATACACTTGGTCATTATTGTGTAAAAAATTCTGATGTTATTGTGGCCAGGGCCACCAAAACCTTCTCCCATATCTTCATCTTAGACCCATATCTCTTTAGCAGGCCCATACCTTCTTGCTAGGCCAATACTTTCTACCCTTCCCCCTCACCCCCCCCCACCTCTATTGCCCATACCCAAAAACACTTGAAGGAATCAGATATTATGTGCAGGTATTTTTTATACTCTTTTTCAAATTAAAACTCTCCAGTATCAAATGTGTTAAAAATGTACTCTTGGTACATTTTGGAAATCTGTATTCAAAGAATGTTGTCTAAAAATCCAAATTGTCTTTATCTTTCCATCATATAGTTGAAAAAATACATTTTCATGCCAGCAGCTATGATTTAGAAGCTCCTTGCATTTCTAAGCTATTCCAAGCAATGTAATTCTGTGTTTATTTTTAATGAACTGGTTTGTGTTTATTATGTCTTTTACTGCTAAAAAAAGGCATTTTAGAAATGGCTGGTAAATTGGATGTGTACTTATTTATGTTGATGTAAGTATTAAAATACACCATTACAGGCACTTCAAAGATAGGAAAGTGTTACTATTTCCTAATAATGGCTTTTACTGCTAAATGAACTAGGTTATCAAAACAAAGGAAGGTAGAAAATTGATGTTGAACCTTAACGTAATATATTTGTTTGATTAATGTGCTGATTCTATGTCTGGGGGCTATTTGCAGCTTAGATATGTCAAAATAAAAAATTGCTTTGAAAATGCTGTAACTCCATATCAGCTAAGATTCCTAAAATAGTATTTAGAGCTTTATGTACAGATGTATCAAGACTTAGTTTCCATGACCGTGTTATACCAAGTGTGTTTCCTTGGTATTTATGTGCATGTTGCGGACCCATGACAGTGGTTTACCCACAGTTGCCAAATGGAATTTTGTGGCTACTGTAGTACTTTGCAGGTGTTAGGTTGGTAGGTAGGTGTTAGATTGTCTTTAACCTAAACTTAATGCCCAGTACTCTGAGGCTATTGCTACAGTAATTAATGTGTTGTACTGTTCTGTGTAATGTAACCAACCCTTTATACCCATACACACTTTCAATGCAAAGACAACTTCAGAAATCAGACACAATCAGTCTTAATCAATGAAGAAATATTTATTAAAGTAAATTAGTGAAATAACAAAGACTCGGGAAAATAATACACTCTTCTTCCGCCATCTTCTTTTACAGTTACAGTCTCTAGTACAGTTTCACCTGCAAGATAATGGATGCATTAAACTGTGCTACTGTGTCGCACTCTATGTAAACTGTATTGAACTCATATGCATTCCACTGAATTTGAGCCCATGCGTGGTACAGGTATTTGCCAATGGAATTGGGTTGACAAGTCTAAGGAATTACCGTCTTATCAAATAATGATGTTCTGTCTCGCTGGATGTGGTTTCAATATAAACAAGGTTGATGAACCTTCAGAATCTGCAAAATACAAATGAAAATATGTATTAGAACAATGGCTGAGCATAAACCTTCCTATGAGTGAAATGTTCACTGCTGTCTTACCTCCACAGTCTTGTCGTGCTTTCAGATCCTTAGCTTTTCCTCCGGACTCCGCTCTTCTGTTCTCCTGACCTCGGATACGTACGACCATCCGTACCTCTCCATCATGACCCCGGCTAGCTCCTCGACGATCCGCACCTCTGCAATACATTAAAAATGTGTTAATCTGATGGGCCATTATGTCTGCAGCGTCAAAACTAGTGAATATATCGCAACCTACACGCGGCACAATGCAAAATTTACCCAGGTAAATGTTTGGATAAAGACAGCTGTATCTGTTTGAAGATCCCCTCTGTTTTTCATGTGTCTCTGCTAAAACCAGCTGTGCGGGATGCTCGGTTTCCCGATCCCTCCTTGTCTATGGCTCCTGTCCTCGTACACGGCCAACAAGAGTACGAGGTTCAGTCTATCTTGGACTCCAGGATCTCAAGGGGATCGGTTCAGTATCTCGTGCATTGGAAGGGTTTCGGACCTGAGGAACGATCCTGGGTTCTTCACCACCATCTTCACGCTCCAAGGCGTGTTCGCATCTTCCATGCCAAGTAGCCTCACAAGCTGTTCCTGAGACGCCCGGAGGTCACTCCTGAAGGGGGGTTACTGTAAGGATCCGTGAGTCCCGTTACCCTCAGCGTTTCCCCTTCCCTCAGAACGCCCCCTCCTTACCTCGGCCCGCGATCTCGTGCCCTGCTTCCCCCACCTCCTGTGCTGCATCACCGGGGCCATCTATCAGCCATCGAAATACGGGCGTGTGTGCATCACTTGCGGAAGTTTATGACCTGACCTGATAAGTTTATGACTCTGAGAGAGACAAGAAAAAACAATACAGACCGGCGCCTTAGAGTCAAAATAGTGGGATAAATAAAAGTCCAATGGATGGCTCAAGATATCCAATAGATGACAATCAAGTCCAGTGGACAGCAGGTTCCTCAGCAGCAAACAATGTAAGATATGCAGGGGAGACAAAAGAACAAGATCATAGTGTACCAAAATATGGTTAGAACATGTAACACGTAGACAAACAGGCACATACAACAATAAACATGTAGGCTGACTAATAACAATTAATTTTAATGAACACAATAAAATTCAGCAACTGATGGCGAGCAGATTCAGGATCCGGTTGTGCAAAATCGGAATCCTACTTACAGCCAGTCCTCAGGATATGCGCAGATATAGGGATTAAAGATGATCCGGCGGTGGGTGATGCTGGATGCGTACCTGTATATGATTCCCCGCAGGTGACTCCTCAGCAAGTATAGGCAGACTTGCCTTCCGCTCCACGAGGCGCCCTCCGCTCACGGCCGGAACTGCGTCACAGCCCGGATGTACGTCACAGGGGGCGGGACACCGCTCCGAATCTCCCAACCTCGCCGGGTCTCGCTGTCAATGTTAATCCAAAAATGCTGCTGTTCCAGGGACTGCTATAGCGATCTGCTCTTCTGTCAGTAAAAGCTGATGAATGATACTCAAAGGCCCAACGGTTTCGTGCGCATGCGCACTTCTTCAGGGGATAGAGAGCACAGTCCATGACATCTTAATATACTGACAGGACGCACACCATTGGCTAGAAGTAATGTCACTCAAATTCAATCAATACCAGCCATGGTCAATTGCACATACCTGTCAATCATGTTCTGTGTTTGGAGGCAGCCTAACATACAGAGACAACATAAATACAAATAGACCAAACAGACATCTAAAAAATACATATTGTTACAAAAAGTGTTACTGGTCATACCTTTTTCAATTTACTAATTCAATCAAGGTTAATAAACTATTACACAATCAATGGTTACAGGAATCCCACATTGATGTGACAATTTGCACGCAAAGGGTATTTAACAATTAAACCTTTAGTTCACATAAACCGATCCTACTTGCGTGACACCACACATGTCCTCCAGTTACTGCGAGATCTGGAATGGAAACCCGAGTACACATGGGTAACAGCAGACGTGACATCATTATATACCACCATTAACCATGTGAAAGGATGTCAGGCTATTGCACGCAGGTTAGAATCGGATAACACAACACCACCAGCACTAAAATCATTTCTCGTTAATAGTATTAAGTTTATTCTAACTCACAATCACTTTCAATTCAATTCACAGTTTTATCTACAGATCTGTGGAACGGCGATGGGCACGAGGTTTGCCTCGAGTTATGCTAATCTCTTCATGGACAGTTGGGAAGAAGATTACATTTGGAACAACTGTCCTCTCGGGTCTCACCTCGTGCTCTGGCGCCGTTTCATAGATGATGTTATATTTGTCTGGTCAGGCAGCCAGGCACAGCTCGAATCGTTTTTTATATATTTAAATTCTAACGATAGGGATTTGAGATTTACTTTCAACCACCATAAGGAACTGTATAGAGTTTTTAGACCTCCAAATATATATTGATAAGAACCAAATAGAAACGAAAACTTTCTTTAAGCCTGTTCAGGCTAATAATTATCTTAGGGCGGACAGCCAGCACAACCCCGGCTGGATCCGGAATATTCCTAAGGGTCAGCTCACCCTCCTGAAGCGCAATTGTTCCAATCCTGGGGACTTTGCTCTTCAGGCGGATGAGCTGAAAGATAAATTTCGGGATAGAAATTATCCTGAACATTTACTTGAGGCTGCATCCCTTCAGGTTGAGAAAATTGAGAGGGCAACTCTGCTGGAATATAAAGATAAAAATAAAAATGCTTTAGAACAAAACAATGGCATCTCTTTTATAACCCAGTATAATGAGATGGCGCCAAAAACTCGTCAGATTTTCAATAAACACTGGCCCATACTCTTATGCGACAATACGCTATCTAAATGTCTCCCGGACAAACCAAAAATTATTTTTACAAAAGCGCCGAATATTAAAATGCGTCTAGCTCCTAGTTGTCCATTGGACAATTCAGAATCAAAAACAGGTAGCAAAAAAAAGGGCTTTTTTAAATGCACAAAATGTACTGCTTGTAGGTTTAGCAATAGCACTGAAGTCTTTAAATCAAATGTCACAGAGAAAATATATACCATTAAAACATCCATTAACTGTGATTCCTCCTTTGTAATCTACCTATTGCAGTGCCCGTGTGGCCTGCAATATGTGGGTAGAACTGGAAGATGTTACAAGAGGAGAGTGTATGAACACATCTATAACATTAAAAGAGGATTAAATACACATAGTGTTTCTCATCATTTTAGTATCCATCACAATAGGAATCCGATGGGTTTAAAGTGTCAAGCCATAGAAACAGTACAAAGTAATTGGAGGGGAGGTAATCAATTAAAACAGATCAGTAGGCGTGAGGCCTACTGGATCTATGAATTAAAAACACTCTCACCCAATGGTCTCAACATTGATTTTGATTTAGGTGTCTTTCTTAAATGAGGTCTGTATTTAAAAAAAAATATTTTTAAAAAAGCTTTTTAACTATGTTATGTAAATTAATGGATTTTATAAAATCATCCTTTTTTAAATTATTTATACATTTTAAATATTTTTGGGTAATTAAGTCATTAGCTGCATCTTTAATTGTTAAATACCCTTTGCGTGCAAATTGTCACATCAATGTGGGATTCCTGTAACCATTGATTGTGTAATAGTTTATTAACCTTGGTTGAATTAGTAAATTGAAAAAGGTATGACCAGTAACACTTTTTGTAACAATATGTATTTTTTAGATGTCTGTTTGGTCTATTTGTATTTATGTTGTCTCTGTATGTTAGGCTGCCTCCAAACACAGAACATGATTGACAGGTATGTGCAATTGACCATGGCTGGTATTGATTGAATTTGAGTGGCATTACTTCTAGCCAATGGTGTGCGTCCTGTCTGTCTTTTAAGAGGTCATGGACTGTGCTCACTATCCCCTGAAGAAGTGCGCATGCACACGAAACGCGTTGGGCCTTTGAGTATCATTCATCAGCTTTTACTGACAGAAGAGCAGATCGCTATAGCAGTCCCTGGAACAGCAGCATTTTTGGATTAACATTGACAGCGAGACCCGGCGAGGTTGGGAGATTCGGAGCAGTGTCCCGCCCCCTGTGACGTACATCCGGGCTGTGACGCAGTTCCGGCCGCGAGCGGAAGGCGCCTCGTGGAGCGGAAGGCAAGTCTGCCTATACTTGCTGAGGAGTCACCTGCGGGGAATCATATACAGGCACGCATCCAGCATCACCCACCGCCGGATCATCTTTAATCCCTATATCTGCGCATATCCTGAGGACTGGCTGTAAGTAGGATTCCGATTTTGCACAACCGGATCCTGAATCTGCTCACCATCAGTTGCTGAATTTTATTGTGTTCATTAAAATTAATTGTTATTAGTCAGCCTACATGTTTATTGTTGTATGTGCCTGTTTGTCTACGTGTTACATGTTCTAACCATATTTTGGTACACTATGATCTTGTTTTTTTGTTTCCCCTGCATATCTTACATTGTTTGCTGCTGAGGAACCTGCTGTCCACTGGACTTGATTGTCATCTATTGGATATCTTGAGCCATCCATTGGACTTTTATTTATCCCACTATTTGGACTCTAAGGCGCCGGTCTGTGTTGTTTTTTCTTGTGTTTCACTAACTGTGTTTGGGTTAGTTATTCCTGGCAGCCTTGCCAATTTAATTATATTTATATACTATATATCACACTGTATTACTATTTATTGTGTTCACATATTTTTTAGCGCTATATACACCAATCTCTTTTTCAGACTCTGAGAGAGACAGCTACTGCTGGTAACAAGATCCTTTTCTACCTTTCTGGCTCTCAGGTGTCAGCTTACTTCCTGACTACCTAAGTTAACCCCTATGAGTGCTGGATGAAGCACTCAGACATATGTCTCCCAGGCGTAACTGATAGGAGTTGACTTCACTCTGTCACATACCTCCCCTGTTTGTGTGTGGCTAGTATCCCACACGGCTGAAGCCCGACCCTCCACTCCTTCCCTTGACAAAAATCAGCATTTCCATGGTCCTTTCCAGGTCTATGCTGAATATCAAACGAGAAGGGTTGGAGGGCAATATACCACCTGGTCAACCTTGGATTTGTGTCCTTCATGGTGTTTAACCACTTCAAGGGCGCATGGTCAGTGACCAGGGTGAAGTGTACTCCAGTGACATAATGTCTCAAGGCCTCAATTGCCCATTTTACAGCGAGGCACTCCTTCTCAATAACGGAATACCTCAATTCCCATTGGGAACTGCTTCCAGCTGAAGAACAGTATGGGGTGTTCAACACCATCAAATTGCTGAGACAGCACTGCTCCCAGTCCTACCTCTGAGGCATCCGTCTGGATGATGAAGGGCTCTTTAAAATCTGGGCTCCGAAGAGCGGGGCCCTCTGACAGGCACTTTTTTAGCATGTCAAAGGCGTCTTGGCACTCCCAAGACCATTTAACTTGCGTTGGGGCACTCTTTTTTGTCAGAACTGTTAGGGGTGCAGAAATTTCCGAAAAATTGGGGATAAACCGCCGGTAATACCCTGCTAACCCCAAAAGGGAGAGGACCTGTGTCTTTGTCTGTGGGGTGGGGACTTCCTTTATGGCGGCCACCTTGCTAGCTAGTGGCCTTACTATCCCTCCCCCAACGGCATAGCCCAAGAACTTTGTAGTGGATTTACCCAGGGCACATTTTTTTGGATTTGCAGTGAGCCCTGCTTCTCTTAAGGATGTTAGGACTGCCCTTAACCTTTTTATATGAGACTGCCAGTGTCTGCTATAGATGACAATGTCATCCAAGTAGGCCGCGGCATATGCCCTATGGGGTCGTAGTACCTTGTCCATTAACCTTTGGAACGTGGCTGGAGCCCCATGTAATCCAAATGGCATAGTGACGAATTGGTATAAACCGAGAGGGGTGGCGAAGGCAGTTTTGCATTTGGATTCTTCCACTAGAGGTATCTGCCAATATCCTTTCGTGAGATCTAGGGTGGAGATATACTCTGCTTTACCAAGCGAATCAAGCAATTCATCCACCCTAGGCATTGGATATGCATCAAATCTGGATACAGCATTTACCTTTCGCAGATCTACGCAAAACCTCACCTTCCCATCTGGTTTAGGGACCAACACTATAGGGCTACACCATTTGCTGTGGGATTCCTCGATCACGCCCAATTCTAACATGTCTATTATCTCCCTCTCTACCAGGTCTTTTCGGCCCTCTGGCAATCTATAGGGACGGGACCGTACTTTTACGCCAGGTTCTGTCTCAATCCTATGGGACACTAAATCAGTCTGCCCTGGCAGCTCAGAAAAAACATCTGAGAACTGGTCACATACATCAAGTAGGTCTGACCTTTGTTCCGTTTGCTCTCCCATGGGAACCTGATGGTCAGTGTACGTACTACCCTTTGGAAGCTTTGGACCCAAATCCGTCTCTCCTTCCCGAGAGAGAATGAAAAGCGATCTCATTGTTTTCCAGGGTTTCAGGAGGCTCACGTGGTAGATTTGTTTACCCTTCTTGGACCCTGGTTGAGAGATCTCATAGTTCACCTCCCCGGTGCGGCGGAGAACTTGGAAAGGACCCTGCCACTTCGCAAGGAGTTTACTCTCTGATTGTCACGACTGTGCTCGCCACAAACCTGGGTCGGACCGCGTGGCTGAGGTGGGGTTGTAAAAGCACCGACCTTAGACCGCGCAGGCTGATCCGGATTGCGCAGTTCGTAGTCGTACGTAGCAGAATCAGGATAGGAGAAGACAGCATCGTCAGTGGACACGCCAGGGTCAGGACTGGAGACATCAGGGTAAACGTTGTTCAAGCAGGAGTTCGGCAACAGGTAGTCAGGAGAGCCCCGCTTCAGCTTAGGAGCGCGGGAGTGGCCTCTGCGCGTGCGGCGACCATGGCCCATGGTACTGGTCTCAGGAGGTGGTAGACAGACCAGAGTAGCACACCGACTAGCTGCACTGGTAAACCAGTGCTTCAGCGCAAGAGTCCTGAGCGGGCTGTGGAATCCTCCATTTCAGCGCAGGAACCAGGACATGGCCTCTCTAGATTAGGGAAAGATTAGGCCCCAGGAACCAGCAGGCTGAAGATACACATGGAAACCTCCGCTTCAGTGCAGGAAACCAGGAACAGACCGCTGCATGAATATAGCAGCCGGTCACAGGAAACAAGTAGCTGAAGTAACAAGGAGAGTACTCAGCTTCAGCACAGGAAACAGGAACTGACCGCTGCATGAGACTAGCAGCCAGTCACAGGAACCAGGGAGCTGAAGACAACAAGGAGAGTACTCCGCTTCAGCACAGGAACAGACCGCTGCGTGACACTAGCAGCCGGTCTCAGGAACCAAGGAGACAGACAAGACAAGGCTTATGGCAGAACACAGAGACATCCAGGAAGGACTATGCTCGGCAGGGAGCTTTGTGGGAAGGCAACACTTAAAGGTCAGAGAACCAATGGCAGAAGGGGCGTGTGGCAGTATTGCTTTGGTGAGTGAATCCAGGCTGCAGTAAATATCAGGGGAAGTGTTCCGGGACTGCACAAGACTACAAGGTAAGGCAAACAGTAAACCGAGGAGCGGATTCCTTACAGTACCCCCCCCCCTTCACGTGAGACCTCCGGGCGAACAAGACCACTCATAGAGTTGGGGGACCAGAAGTTGTTCCTGAACCGTCTAGGATTGGTGTTAGAGTCGTGGTTCAGAGACTCGTGGTCACTCCTTTGTGTACCCCCACCCCCCGGAGAGAACTGCGGCCAGCTAGGGCCATCCATGGGTCTCGGGGACATCGAGTTGTTCCTAAAGTTTTTTAGGCGGAAAGGGGATCTGTAAATGAGCAGTTCCTTGGTGAGTACTGTTCTAGGATATGAGAGTGGTGTTATAGATATCATTGGTACCTGGCTCGCCCCGCGAAATGGCTTGGGAATCCAAGGCTGTGAAGAACCAGAGGGTTCCGGAGCAGAAACGTCAGAAGAACCCCCACTGGGAGCCCAGTCTTTAGTAATGGGACCAGAATTTAGGATAAGCGGCCTTGATAGTTGATCGAATATACCCGGGCGACCTTCGGGACAGACAAAGTCTTGGCTGACCTCTGCATGTAGGAATTTGAGAGGGACTTCTCCTCCAGAGGTCTCCCAGGTAGTGGTCGGCGAGGGTATAGGGTGGGTGGGAGCATTTCCCGGTATTGGTATGGAAGGTGACAAGGCAAGCAGTAAGCCAGACATAGAGACTGAAATCTTGGGATACGTACAGAGTATTTCCAACTCAAAGGAAATAACAGGGGCAACAGAAGGTTCCGAGGGGGAAAAACATCGTTTCACAGAGGCAGAGAAGCACTCAGCAGTGGAGCTCTCAAATACTGGGGAACCCTCAGTGGGAGATAGTATTGTCTGGGGTGTAGGAATAGGCTTTGGGGCTCTAATATCAGAAACTTGAGAATCAGGCAGAGCAAGGGTAGCGGTGGGAGGGGAGCTAACCTCAGAAGCTTAAGTCTGTACTTCAGTGACAGGGACCTGAGAGACTACAAAAACAGCAGCGAGTAAAGGAATTGACTCCGGAGCTGGAGGCTCGGAATCCATAACAGAAACATCTCGCAACGCAGGGGTACCGATAGGAGAACTAGTGTCAGGAGCTGGTGCCTGGGAATCAGTGACTGGTAATGATGGAAGTTAAAGAGACAATAAGCGGTAAGTTGGAACCGTGGAAACTCTTAATAGCAGAAACCTTTGAAGTAAAAGGAGTCTTATCCAAAACTGCAAGGGCCCTAACAACAGGGGTGCTTGTCATGACAAAAACAGATTTAGGCGTGTTTACTAGTGCAAAAATTCTGATAACGGGACTCCTAGCCAGTGGTGAGGGTGTCAGGGTTTGATTAGTGAGAACATCAGATATAGTGATAAGTGACTTAGAATCAATCACTGAGGTTCTAGGTTTGCTGGACATGTGTGAGAAAGTACCCTTTAAGACAGGAATTTTAATCTTTACCCCGAGTAACCCAACGGTTGCTGGAGCACGTTTAGCTGCAGTGCTGAGGGACTGAGGTTTAGCAAGAGCAGTAAAACTAAATAGCTCAGATTTAAACACCAGGACTTGTAATATATGCAGGGTGGTCTCAGACTGTACTAAGGGGGTAACAACCGATATGCTGATCCCTGGAGGGTTTGCATGGGCAGAGAAATCAGGGGAACTAACAGCAAGGACGACCTCTATAGAAAGAGATTCTGAATCTGAAGGGAGGTTTTTACCTCTCCGAGTATCAGGGCCGACAAGGCAAATTTCAGAGAGAGGGGAAACTGTGTGCAGGCTTCTAGCTAGCACAGTGAAAAAGGTGAACAAAAGAAAAGTGCGCAACAACAATGTAGAAATAACGTGATAATTGTGATACAATTAAATAGGTGACCTTGTGTATAGTATGAAATATATGAAGCGTCTGCAGCTGTGACACCAGGGATGGCTCTGGTCCCCCCTAAATGCACACAAAAAAACAAGAAACACAGCGCACAGCGCTCATAGTGCATTAAATGATATCTTTAGTAACCAAAATAAGAAGGTAAGTATTGTGCGTACATAAAACAAATATTTAAACAAGCATTTCAGGGTTATTGTTACCCAAACACCAACGGACGCCTGTGATGGTCTCGTGGCTCTCTCCTTCTCACTCCAATAACCTCGGTGTAGGGCCTGGAAAGTCTCCACTCCAAACGTTGATGTCTTGGCCTCTCGCCTTAAAGAAAGGCTAAAGCAGCTTCAGCAGTCCAGAAAAAGACCTCCGCTTATATGCGTTGTGCCCGTCACTGCATAAGTCTCGTATATAACGGAGCAGCGGAGTACACGCGGTTTTTCGTCCTGGTCGAGCACTTCCGGGTCTGTGACGTCACAAGATCGCGAGACTTCGTCGCAAGTCTGCAGGACACCGGATCGGTTCTCTGGGAGTGCTGGGATATAGAGGGTTCGCAAATGTTCTCAATCCAACGCGTTTCGAAACCACAGAGGGTCTCTTCATCAGATGAAGAGACCCTCTGTGGTTTCGAAACGCGTTGGATTGAGAACATTTGCGAACCCTCTATATCCCAGCACTCCCAGAGAACCGATCCGGTGTCCTGCAGACTTGCGACGAAGTCTCGCGATCTTGTGACGTCACAGACCCGGAAGTGCTCGACCAGGACGAAAAACCGCGTGTACTCCGCTGCTCCGTTATATACGAGACTTATGCAGTGACGGGCACAACGCATATAAGCGGAGGTCTTTTTCTGGACTGCTGAAGCTGCTTTAGCCTTTCTTTAAGGCGAGAGGCCAAGACATCAACGTTTGGAGTGGAGACTTTCCAGGCCCTACACCGAGGTTATTGGAGTGAGAAGGAGAGAGCCACGAGACCATCACAGGCGTCCGTTGGTGTTTGGGTAACAATAACCCTGAAATGCTTGTTTAAATTTTGTTTTATGTACGCACAATACTTACCTTCTTATTTTGGTTACTAAAGATATCATTTAATGCACTATGAGCGTTGTGCGCTGTGTTTCTTGTTTTTTCTAGCTAGCACATATGAAAAAGCGTCGCTTTTAAGTGAAAACAGTGTGTCAGCAAACATTCCTGGGAACACAACATGAACCCCAGGAGGGGCATACTGACCACTGTACGGTTTTAACCCTAAGCTTTGAGAAGGGGAGAACACAGACAGTACACGGGGGGTAATCATAACTGTACTTGTCTCTGAAGTGGGTATTTGGTAAGGAGTGTCTGGGAAACCAGAAATGACTGCAGATTCCACGACGTGGGGACTATGTGCTGAAGCAGGGATCATCGCTCTCTGGGTGACAGACTGGTTCAGCGAAGTACCTGGAAATGGGAACTCTGCGACCAAGCTTAGGGAAAAACTGGGTAACTGAATACATTTAACTGGAATCAGAACTTTAGCTGAAGTTTCAGGGGGCACAGCAGCTGAAACTTGAGCTGAAGCAGGGGTTTTATAGCAAAAACTAACTAAGGATTCAGCAACCTTGGGGAAGTCATTTAATGCAACCTCTGCTATAGGACTTGGGGACACATTCTCTGAGGCTAGAACGAAGGCATTAGCTTGGAGGCAGCAAGAATTTACAGGAGTTAAAGCAGATAATACCTGAGAGTAGAACATAGAGAGTTTTTCCTCTGTAATAGGTGAGACAAGGGATTCTTCCTCTGGAGCTAGGGACGTGACCATGGCTGGCGGAGAACAGGGGGTTACCAAAGGGGACTCAGAGAGCTGCCCCACAGGGTTTAATACAGGAATGACCCTGGGAACAGAACTTAGAAATTCAAACTGAGTACGTGGAGGTAGGAGGGATTTGTTCCCTGACAGGGAAGGCATGCAGAACTGCCTAGCAGGGGTTAAAGCAGGAAAAACTTCGAGGGCTGAAAAGGGAGATTCAGAGTTAGGAATAGAGGGAAAAAGGGACTTGTTCTCGGATACTAGAGCCTTAGTGTTGGCTAGAGAAATATACGTATACTCCAAGGGAACCTCACAGGACTGATCAGCAGGGGTTAACGTAGACGTATCATTGGTGTCAGAGTACCCGGGTGTACCTTCAGGGCTAGGGACCGTGGCAGCTTCTATGTTAGGGGGCAGTGATAGTGGGTCAGTTTGGTCATTTCCTGGAGAGGGAAATACGTCCCCAGGTTTAGAGACAGGACTGGCAGCACAGGTGGACTGCCAAGCGGCAGCGTAGCTGGCGAGGAGAGGGTCCTGTTCCTTTATGCAAATGTCCAAAGTCAGGGAAAGTACACGGAGTGTGTCTTGAGCATGAACCACCATGAAGAGAGGGTCCTGTTGTACTAGGTGAATGTCCAATGATAAGGCCAAGGCAAGGAGTGCATTTCGGGCGTTGGCAAGTTTGATAGGATGCACATTATCCCAGGTTAAAGGGGAACCAGAGGAGCAAACACAACCGGCCAGAGACTGTTTTAAGTCCTTGAGGCAATAAGCCTTACTAATGAGATCGTTACGGCATTGTCTTTGCAACGGGGATAAACCTTCATACATAATCTTCAATCAGGGGTAGTATTTCGCACAGATACTGGTTTTCAAACTGGGACTGGTCTACAGGCCGGGACAGGATTTCAGACAGAAACATACCAACCCTCATCACAGGGCGGTCCAAGTTTGTGGGGCCGAGCATACTGTCACGACTGTGCTCGCACAAACCTGGGTCGGACCGCGTGGCTGAGGTGGGGTTGTAAAAGCACCGACCTTAGACCGCGCAGGCTGATCCGGATTGCGCAGTTCGTAGTCGTACGTAGCAGGATCAGGATAGGAGAAGACAGCATCGTCAGTGGACACGCCAGGGTCAGGACTGGAGACATCAGGGTAAACGTTGTTCAAGCAGGAGTTCGGCAACAGGTAGTCAGGAGAGCCCCGCTTCAGCTTAGAAGCGCGGGAGTGGCCTCTGCGCATGCGGCGACCATGGCCCATGGTACTGGTCTCAGGAGGTGGTAGACAGACCAGAGTAGCACACCATGTGAAATAGAATAAGGGAATAAACCCAAATAACCTGATGCTGCTGAAGTCTGGTATACCTTGGAATGGGAGTAAACCAACAGTCCACTAGAGAATATATAGAGCAGATCACCGTGAGCATCAAATATAAAGTAAGATACACTATAAGAACTCACCCTGGGCGGGGGGCCCGTTGTGCAGACTCTGGCCGGGTGCGAAGGATGAAGCATCCAGGGACACTCCACTCGCAGACCTCTTTAAGCCACAGCTGCTGCCCTTACCCGCCTAGTGTCACTGGTATCTCCGTGTGGTTAGCAGAAAGCTTGCCATGATGCAATGCGGGTGACCCGCTGGAGTGCCGTCGGCGGCGTCTTGTCAGTCCTTGCGCGTGCAGTCGGGGTGTCCTCCCTCCGTGGTAACGGTTTCACAGGATGTGTGTGGGATCCCGCTGGATGATCGCGCTCACGCTGTTTCCTGCTAACGGAGGAGTGCTGGTGCGTCTCTGCAAACCCTGCGCTCCGGCGTGTCCACGTGGGTGGGAAAGGAGTGATGACGTCAGACCTCCAGACGGGCGAATCTCGCGGTGATATGCCTGCGTGCTCCAGCCATATAATAGACAAGGTGAAGGTAGTGAAGAGGCGGTCACAGCAAAAAGTCAGGTTCAGGAACAGTTGAGGTTAAAAGCAGCTTTATTAGTACATGCTGTACATCTCAGAAGGGGGCACTCTGACGCGTTTCGTCCTGCTCCGGGACTTTATCAAAGAGTATACTACCCTTAACACACAGACCCCTTAAATAGGAGGAGACCCAATCTGATTGGTTGCTCAAAAAGTGACAAGAAGTTTTTTTGAGCTCAATCAAGTTAATATTGAACCAGTGTTTGGGTTTAACCCATTGACTGGGTCTGTGTGGAATACATGGTTAAAACATACATATTTACAACAAACAAAAAATATAAAATCAATGGTATACAGTGGGATGTAGAGCAATAACTAATATGTATTAAAATTATTGTTTACACAACTATGGTAGTGTGGAGTATTATTTGTTTAGGTTCTAGTATGACTTAAAGGAATGTTTATAATGTTGGTCACTATTTCTAAATAGAATTACCATGAGTAAATGGAAACAATTGTTACCTGGATATATTTGGATATTGATTAGTGCAAGATGTATTATAAACAATATATACTTTTTTATGCACATCAACATATATTGGAGATATACTAAGTACCACAATACATTCATGAGAATAGTATATACAAGAATTCGATCTTCAGGGTATAGTAATAGTTTAACTCACAACATGCTGGATTACAGTCGTGTGGACACACACTCCCGGCCACCCTCCTCCTCACATGGCTATAGGAAATGTTTTAACTCCCAATCAATGTTAATGCCATGTGGGTGAAGGGTGTCGAGAGTGTATATCCAGAACATCTCCCGCTGGTTTAGTGTGTTCTCTCTGTTGCCGCCTCTGGGGTGGCAATGTATATGTTCAATAGCGGAAAAGATGAAGTTCTTAATGCCTCCCATGAGGCATTGCGTAAAGTGTCTAGATACGGGATGAAGAAGATCACCTTTCCTGATCAAGCCGGGTGCGAAGGATGAAGCATCCAGGGACACTCCACTCGCAGACCTCTTTAAGCCACAGCTGCTGCCCTTACCCGCCTGGTGTCACTGGTATCTCCGTGTGGTTAGCAGAAAGCTTGCCATGATGCAATGCTGGATTACAGTCGTGTGGACACACACTCCCGGCCACCCTCCTCCTCACATGGCTATAGGAAATGTTTTAACTCCCAATCAATGTTAATGCCATGTGGGTGAAGGGTGTCGAGAATATTATTTAGAACTTTCTACTCTATCTTCTTCACATTGCACTTTTTTATTGGAATCTATTTCATTTTTGCTCACGCACAATTATTTTATGTTTGATTCACTTTTTTATTTACAGTTGTTGGGTACCGCAATGGGCACGAGCTTTGCACCATCATACGCGAATTTATTTATGGGTTTTTGGGAAGCACGGTTTATTTTTCACAGTGATAACTCCTTTCGTCAAAATATCGTCTTCTATAAGCGGTATATTGACGATCTTATAATAATTTGGAAGGGTGATGAACATACACTGATTTCCTTCACAGACTATCTAAACACTAATGACTTAAACATTAAACTCACTTTTGAACATAACCTCAATCACATTCACTACTTGGATTTGGTCCTGTACATTGACAACAATATGCAGATTCAATCAGACATTTACCGTAAGGAGAACTCCAGGAATACACTCCTATGCGCACAAAGTTGCCATCCAAAATCTCTAATTAGAAATATTCCTGGAGCTCAGTTTATGAGACTTAAAAGGCTGTGCTCTGACGATGAGGGTTTTCTGTCCCGATCACGAGAAATGTCAACAAGATTTCTCGCCAGGGGGTATTCCGCCAAAGATGTCGGGGCAGCATTTGACAAAGCAAATGTAACAGACCGAAAAAATCTTATCTGTAAAAGGAAAAACCCAGTCCCCAATGGAAGGAGTGCCAATGCTTTTGGTGAAAGAAAAAGTCCTTACTTTATCACCACATTTAATCAACAGTCTAAACAAATCTGTGACATCTTTCACAAGCATTGGCACACTTTATTATTGGACAACGATATACGCCCAATTGTCCAAAGTGGACCTAGGTTCACATACCGTAAAGCGAAAACACTGGCATCGCACCTATCACCTAGCATATTTGTTAGCAAGAGTGGTCCCTCCAATATCAGTAGCATTCCTAAGGGATTGTTCAAATGTGGTAATTGCAGCATGTGCCAACACGCATCTCCAACAAACAAGATTATGTGTAAATATAATTTACGTGAATATAAAATCAAGACCTTTCTAAATTGTAACACCAGTTATGTCATATATGTACTTCATTGCAAATGTGGATTAAGCTATGTAGGTCGTACAACCAGGCCATTAAAAACTAGAATGGCAGAACATGCCCGCTTGATCAGGAAAGGTGATCTTCTTCATCCCGTATCTAGACACTTTACGCAATGCCTCATGGGAGGCATTAAGAACTTCATCTTTTCCGCTATTGAACATATACATTGCCACCCCAGAGGCGGCAACAGAGAGAACACACTAAACCAGCGGGAGATGTTCTGGATATACACTCTCGACACCCTTCACCCACATGGCATTAACATTGATTGGGAGTTAAAACATTTCCTATAGCCATGTGAGGAGGAGGGTGGCCGGGAGTGTGTGTCCACACGACTGTAATCCAGCATGTTGTGAGTTAAACTATTACTATACCCTGAAGATCGAATTCTTGTATATACTATTCTCATGAATGTATTGTGGTACTTAGTATATCTCCAATATATGTTGATGTGCATAAAAAAGTATATATTGTTTATAATACATCTTGCACTAATCAATATCCAAATATATCCAGGTAACAATTGTTTCCATTTACTCATGGTAATTCTACTTAGAAATAGTGACCAACATTATAAACATTCCTTTAAGTCATACTAGAACCTAAACAAATAATACTCCACACTACCATAGTTGTGTAAACAATAATTTTAATACATATTAGTTATTGCTCTACATCCCACTGTATACCATTGATTTTATATTTTTTGTTTGTTGTAAATATGTATGTTTTAACCATGTATTCCACACAGACCCAGTCAATGGGTTAAACCCAAACACTGGTTCAATATTAACTTGATTGAGCTCAAAAAAACTTCTTGTCACTTTTTGAGCAACCAATCAGATTGGGTCTCCTCCTATTTAAGGGGTCTGTGTGTTAAGGGTAGTATACTCTTTGATAAAGTCCCGGAGCAGGACGAAACGCGTCAGAGTGCCCCCTTCTGAGATGTACAGCATGTACTAATAAAGCTGCTTTTAACCTCAACTGTTCCTGAACCTGACTTTTTGCTGTGACCGCCTCTTCACTACCTTCACCTTGTCTATTATATGGCTGGAGCACGCAGGCATATCACCGCGAGATTCGCCCGTCTGGAGGTCTGACGTCATCACTCCTTTCCCACCCACGTGGACACGCCGGAGCGCAGGGTTTGCAGAGACGCACCAGCACTCCTCCGTTAGCAGGAAACAGCGTGAGCGTGATCATCCAGCGGGATCCCACACACATCCTGTGAAACCGTTACCACGGAGGGAGGACACCCCGACTGCACGCGCAAGGACTGACAAGACGCCGCCGACGGCACTCCAGCGGGTCACCCGCATTGCATCATGGCAAGCTTTCTGCTAACCACACGGAGATACCAGTGACACCAGGCGGGTAAGGGCAGCAGCTGTGGCTTAAAGAGGTCTGCGAGTGGAGTGTCCCTGGATGCTTCATCCTTCGCACCCGGCCAGAGTCTGCACAACGGGCCCCCCACCCAGGGTGAGTTCTTATAGTGTATCTTACTTTATATTTGATGCTCACGGTGATCTGCTCTATATATTCTCTAGTGGACTGTTGGTTTACTCCCATTCCAAGGTATACCAGACTTCAGCAGCATCAGGTTATTTGGGTTTATTCCCTTATTCTATTTCACATTGTGTGCTATCCTGGTTGCTCGTCTGATATACATTCGTCAAAAGGAACTTTGATTGCTATATATTAATTAAGTGGCCTTTCAAGTTGGGACCTGAGAAGTGGCTCTAGCAATACCATTTCCTGTTTTTTCAAATAATTTAGAATAAACCACTACCACTACCCAAAGTCTAAGAGTTCAGGACTTATTATCATAAACATATATTTTTTCTATTTTTTTGGAGCCTATATATATATATTTTTTGGCTAAACACTATGGAAGAATCAAGCGGAGATGAAATTGTTATATCCGATGTGGAGAGTATTACTTATGTACACATGTGTAGTGATAACACACGACGATCTAGAAAGGCTGCACACTTGTTTGACGGAATATCTGACATTGTATGTGACGAACCATCCGACTTAACCCATTATTTTGTCAAACTGGAAAAACTTCTGGTTCAGAACCTAAGACTCTGGTGGGATATTACATCACTAGAAAATTACACCAGATGTAATAGAATCCCCAGAGGATTACGAATCAAAAAAGTACCATCTTTTGGGTTCTCAAATAAACAGTTTGAACAGGACTGGATTAAAGCCCTAGACACATGTTCATTCCAACTAATGGATTTAATCATACAACAGAAAACTGCAGAAAAGTCACTACTAATGTCAGAGATCACAACTCTTCAGAAAAAATTGCAGCCATTTTCAACAATGGAGCAATTCGTTAGAAATGATAAGACTTTATTGTCTAACATTGAAACGATTGAAGACAATATTAGTGACAAAAAACATGTAAAATTTGAAAGAGACCGTGTTGACTACACTAAGGGGCAAATATACTGTTGGCAAAAACCTATTATTATTAAAGAATTTACAAGTTCAAGTACACCCAAAAGCCAACGCCGTCAAAAAGGATGCCAAAAGAATGCCTCAAATAAATCTATTTTGAAAAATCCCAGAATAGAGACTTCCAGCTTTGAGTCTGATATCTCTGATCAAGAATATAGACCACATACAGTTTCCTTTGACAGGACTGCAGATCATACTAGAGAAACCCGCGGAACCTGTAATTACGATCAAAAAGCCTCAACATCATCTTCCTATACTAAAATGTCAAAATCTTCTGGTCAACCATCCTCAGCTTTTTTACAGGCAGGTCCCAAAGGCAGAGGGGAACCAGGAGATCCAAAAGGAAACGAAGGACGAGGCAAGGCCAAGTGGAAGAAATACAAATGAATGAGCCGGGTAATGTAATCAATTTATCTGATATAGAACTCTCACTCGACCAGTTGACACTACTGAATAAGGGACTCGGGTTTGCACCGACACAAAATTTCAATCTGTTTCAAACAATAATTGATCTTCAGAAATTTACCAGGAAATTAACTTTAAAGAAGATTTTTGACTCACACAAGACAACCGATAATCCAGATGTGAACGATCATTCCCAACTGTCTTCCATCAAAGAAATAGATTTATTGACATTTCAAGAATGTTGTGCTCTTTCCGATCTGGACACATTATTAAAATCACAAGGCGAACGGTTGGTACCATTCAACCAACCATTTTTTGGTCAGGAAGATTCGGGCTATCGTAAGAAGTCACTGTTTTGCCCAAACTACAATAGAGGACCATCCATCTGTATGTTTGAACATTTGGTGGAAAGAGACTTACGCCTATTAGCTCAAGGTTTTACATGTTCAAAGGTTAATTCTGGTAATTTAACTTATACTGAAGTTCAGCAGATTGATTGCATAAAAAAACAACATGATATTATACTCAAACATGCAGACAAAGGGGTGCCCTTGTTATTATGTCTTCCACTCAATATCAAAAAGAAGCTTTGAGACAGTTACAGGACACTAGCTCGTATCGTTGTCTTAAAAGCAATCCTACATCTAAATATCATGAAGAATTGGTGGAATTATTAGAGTTTGGCAGAATTTTAAATGTCATCAGCCGTAAGGAATTTGAATTCCTTGACTGTACACACCCCGTGATTCCTATATTTCACCATCTCCCAAAGATCCATAAATCGCTGGTTGACCCCCCTGGTCGACCAATAGTAGCGAGCATTGGATCTTTGGGAGATGGATTGTCACGATATGTTGACAAATTTCTGCAACCCCTGGTGGTACAGTTACCCTCATATGTCAGAGACACAGCAGATTTGATTGTCAATTTGCAGGACTTCACTTGGCACAAAGAATACAGGTGGGTCACACTTGATGTGGCCTCCCTGTATTCTATTATACAACACAAACATGGATTAGCAGCCGTTGAATATTATTTAGAACTTTCTACTCTATCTTCTTCACATTGCACTTTTTTATTGGAATCTATTTCATTTTTGCTCACGCACAATTATTTTATGTTTGATTCACTTTTTTATTTACAGTTGTTGGGTACCGCAATGGGCACGAGCTTTGCACCATCATACGCAAATTTATTTATGGGTTTTTGGGAAGCACGGTTTATTTTTCACAGTGATAACTCCTTTCGTCAAAATATCGTCTTCTATAAGCGGTATATTGACGATCTTATAATAATTTGGAAGGGTGATGAACATACACTGATTTCCTTCACAGACTATCTAAACACTAATGACTTAAACATTAAACTCACTTTTGAACATAACCTCAATCACATTCACTACTTGGATTTGGTCCTGTACATTGACAACAATATGCAGATTCAATCAGACATTTACCGTAAGGAGAACTCCAGGAATACACTCCTATGCGCACAAAGTTGCCATCCAAAATCTCTAATTAGAAATATTCCTGGAGCTCAGTTTATGAGACTTAAAAGGCTGTGCTCTGACGATGAGGGTTTTCTGTCCCGATCACGAGAAATGTCAACAAGATTTCTCGCCAGGGGGTATTCCGCCAAAGATGTCGGGGCAGCATTTGACAAAGCAAATGTAACAGACCGAAAAAATCTTATCTGTAAAAGGAAAAACCCAGTCCCCAATGGAAGGAGTGCCAATGCTTTTGGTGAAAGAAAAAGTCCTTACTTTATCACCACATTTAATCAACAGTCTAAACAAATCTGTGACATCTTTCACAAGCATTGGCACACTTTATTATTGGACAACGATATACGCCCAATTGTCCAAAGTGGACCTAGGTTCACATACCGTAAAGCGAAAACACTGGCATCGCACCTATCACCTAGCATATTTGTTAGCAAGAGTGGTCCCTCCAATATCAGTAGTATTCCTAAGGGATTTTTCAAATGTGGTAATTGCAGCATGTGCCAACACGCATCTCCAACAAACAAGATTGTGTAAATATAATTTACGTGAATATAAAATCAAGACCTTTCTAAATTGTAACACCAGTTATGTCATATATGTACTTCATTCCAAATGTGGATTAAGCTATGTAGGTCGTACAACCAGGCCATTAAAAACTAGAATGGCAGAACATGCCCGCTTGATCAGGAAAGGTGATCTTCTTCATCCCGTATCTAGACACTTTACGCAATGCCTCATGGGAGGCATTAAGAACTTCATCTTTTCCGCTATTGAACATATACATTGCCACCCCAGAGGCGGCAACAGAGAGAACACACTAAACCAGCGGGAGATGTTCTGGATATACACTCTCGACACCCTTCACCCACATGGCATTAACATTGATTGGGAGTTAAAACATTTCCTATAGCCATGTGAGGAGGAGGGTGGCCGGGAGTGTGTGTCCACACGACTGTAATCCAGCATGTTGTGAGTTAAACTATTACTATACCCTGAAGATCGAATTCTTGTATATACTATTCTCATGAATGTATTGTGGTACTTAGTATATCTCCAATATATGTTGATGTGCATAAAAAAGTATATATTGTTTATAATACATCTTGCACTAATCAATATCCAAATATATCCAGGTAACAATTGTTTCCATTTACTCATGGTAATTCTACTTAGAAATAGTGACCAACATTATAAACATTCCTTTAAGTCATACTAGAACCTAAACAAATAATACTCCACACTACCATAGTTGTGTAAACAATAATTTTAATACATATTAGTTATTGCTCTACATCCCACTGTATACCATTGATTTTATATTTTTTGTTTGTTGTAAATATGTATGTTTTAACCATGTATTCCACACAGACCCAGTCAATGGGTTAAACCCAAACACTGGTTCAATATTAACTTGATTGAGCTCAAAAAAACTTCTTGTCACTTTTTGAGCAACCAATCAGATTGGGTCTCCTCCTATTTAAGGGGTCTGTGTGTTAAGGGTAGTATACTCTTTGATAAAGTCCCGGAGCAGGACGAAACGCGTCAGAGTGCCCCTTCTGAGATGTACAGCATGTACTAATAAAGCTGCTTTTAACCTCAACTGTTCCTGAACCTGACTTTTTGCTGTGACCGCCTCTTCACTACCTTCACCTTGTCTATTATATGGCTGGAGCATGCAGGCATATCACCGCGAGATTCGCCCGTCTGGAGGTCTGACGTCATCACTCCTTTCCCACCCACATGGACACGCCGGAGCGCAGGGTTTGCAGAGACGCACCAGCACTCCTCCGTTAGCAGGAAACAGCGTGAGCGTGATCATCCAGCGGGATCCCACACACATCCTGTGAAACCGTTACCACGGAGGGAGGACACCCCGACTGCACGCGCAAGGACTGACAAGACGCCGCCGACGGCACTCCAGCGGGTCACCCGCATTGCATCATGGCAAGCTTTCTGCTAACCACACGGAGATACCAGTGACACCAGGCGGGTAAGGGCAGCAGCTGTGGCTTAAAGAGGTCTGCGAGTGGAGTGTCCCTGGATGCTTCATCCTTCGCACCCGGCCAGAGTCTGCACAACGGGCCCCCCGCCCAGGGTGAGTTCTTATAGTGTATCTTACTTTATATTTGATGCTCACGGTGATCTGCTCTATATATTCTCTAGTGGACTGTTGGTTTACTCCCATTCCAAGGTATACCAGACTTCAGCAGCATCGGGTTATTTGGGTTTATTCCCTTATTCTATTTCACATTGTGTGCTATCCTGGTTGCTCGTCTGATATACATTCGTCAAAAGGAACTTTGATTGCTATATATTAATTAAGTGGCCTTTCAAGTTGGGACCTGAGAAGTGGCTCTAGCAATACCATTTCCTGTTTTTTCAAATAATTTAGAATAAACCACTACCACTACCCAAAGTCTAAGAGTTCAGGACTTATTATCATAAACATATATTTTTTCTATTTTTTTGGAGCCTATATATATATATTTTTTGGCTAAACACTATGGAAGAATCAAGCGGAGATGAAATTGTTATATCCGATGTGGAGAGTATTACTTATGTACACATGTGTAGTGATAACACACGACGATCTAGAAAGGCTGCACACTTGTTTGACGGAATATCTGACATTGTATGTGACGAACCATCCGACTTAACCCATTATTTTGTCAAACTGGAAAAACTTCTGGTTCAGAACCTAAGACTCTGGTGGGATATTACATCACTAGAAAATTACACCAGATGTAATAGAATCCCCAGAGGATTACGAATCAAAAAAGTACCATCTTTTGGGTTCTCAAATAAACAGTTTGAACAGGACTGGATTAAAGCCCTAGACACATGTTCATTCCAACTAATGGATTTAATCATACAACAGAAAACTGCAGAAAAGTCACTACTAATGTCAGAGATCACAACTCTTCAGAAAAAATTGCAGCCATTTTCAACAATGGAGCAATTCGTTAGAAATGATAAGACTTTATTGTCTAACATTGAAACGATTGAAGACAATATTAGTGACAAAAAACATGTAAAATTTGAAAGAGACCGTGTTGACTACACTAAGGGGCAAATATACTGTTGGCAAAAACCTATTATTATTAAAGAATTTACAAGTTCAAGTACACCCAAAAGCCAACGCCGTCAAAAAGGATGGCAAAAGAATGCCTCAAATAAATCTATTTTGAAAAATCCCAGAATAGAGACTTCCAGCTTTGAGTCTGATATCTCTGATCAAGAATATAGACCACATACAGTTTCCTTTGACAGGACTGCAGATCATACTAGAGAAAACCGCGGAACCTGTAATTACGATCAAAAAGCCTCAACATCATCTTCCTATACTAAAATGTCAAAATCTTCTGGTCAACCATCCTCAGCTTTTTTACAGGCAGGTCCCAAAGGCAGAGGGGAACCAGGAGATCCAAAAGGAAACGAAGGACGAGGCAAGGCCAAGTGGAAGAAATACGAATGAATGAGCCGGGTAATGTAATCAATTTATCTGATATAGTACTCTCACTCGACCAGTTGACACTACTGAATAAGGGACTCGGGTTTGCACCGACACAAAATTTCAATCTGTTTCAAACAATAATTGATCTTCAGAAATTTACCAGGAAATTAACTTTAAAGAAGATTTTTGACTCACACAAGACAACCGATAATCCAGATGTGAACGATCATTCCCAACTGTCTTCCATCAAAGAAATAGATTTATTGACATTTCAAGAATGTTGTGCTCTTTCCGATCTGGACACATTATTAGAATCACAAGGCGAACGGTTGATACCATTCAACCAACCATTTTTTGGTCAGGAAGATTCGGGCTATCGTAAGAAGTCACTGTTTTGCGCAAACTACAATAGAGGACCATCCATCTGTATGTTTGAACATTTGGTGGAAAGAGACTTACGCCTATTAGCTCAAGGTTTTACATGTTCAAAGGTTAATTCTGGTAATTTAACTTATACTGAAGTTCAGCAGATTGATTGCATAAAAAAACAACATGATATTATACTCAAACATGCAGACAAAGGGGGTGCCCTTGTTATTATGTCTTCCACTCAATATCAAAAAGAAGCTTTGAGACAGTTACAGGACACTAGCTCGTATCGTTGTCTTAAAAGCAATCCTACATCTAAATATCATGAAGAATTGGTGGAATTATTAGAGTTTGGCAGAATTTTAAATGTCATCAGCCGTAAGGAATTTGAATTCCTTGACTGTACACACCCCGTGATTCCTATATTTCACCATCTCCCAAAGATCCATAAATCGCTGGTTGACCCCCCTGGTCGACCAATAGTAGCGAGCATTGGATCTTTGGGAGATGGATTGTCACGATATGTTGACAAATTTCTGCAACCCCTGGTGGTACAGTTACCCTCATATGTCAGAGACACAGCAGATTTGATTGTCAATTTGCAGGACTTCACTTGGCACAAAGAATACAGGTGGGTCACACTTGATGTGGCCTCCCTGTATTCTATTATACAACACAAACATGGATTAGCAGCCGTTGAATATTATTTAGAACTTTCTACTCTATCTTCTTCACATTGCACTTTTTTATTGGAATCTATTTCATTTTTGCTCACGCACAATTATTTTATGTTTGATTCACTTTGTTATTTACAGTTCTTGGGTACCGCAATGGGCACGAGCTTTGCACCATCATACGCAAATTTATTTATGGGTTTTTGGGAAGCACGGTTTATTTTTCACAGTGATAACTCCTTTCGTCAAAATATCATCTTCTATAAGCGGTATATTGACGATCTTATAATAATTTGGAAGGGTGATGAACATACACTGATTTCCTTCACAGACTATCTAAACACTAATGACTTAAACATTAAACTCACTTTTGAACATAACCTCAATCACATTCACTACTTGGATTTGGTCCTGTACATTGACAACAATATGCAGATTCAATCAGACATTTACCGTAAGGAGAACTCCAGGAATACACTCCTATGCGCACAAAGTTGCCATCCAAAATCTCTAATTAGAAATATTCCTGGAGCTCAGTTTATGAGACTTAAAAGGCTGTGCTCTGACGATGAGGGTTTTCTGTCCCGATCACGAGAAATGTCAACAAGATTTCTCGCCAGGGGGTATTCCGCCAAAGATGTCGGGGCAGCATTTGACAAAGCAAATGTAACAGACCGAAAAAATCTTATCTGTAAAAGGAAAAACCCAGTCCCCAATGGAAGGAGTGCCAATGCTTTTGGTGAAAGAAAAAGTCCTTACTTTATCACCACATTTAATCAACAGTCTAAACAAATCTGTGACATCTTTCACAAGCATTGGCACACTTTATTATTGGACAACGATATACGCCCAATTGTCCAAAGTGGACCTAAGTTCACATACCGTAAAGCGAAAACACTGGCATCGCACCTATCACCTAGCATATTTGTTAGCAAGAGTGGTCCCTCCAATATCAGTAGTATTCCTAAGGGATTTTTCAAATGTGGTAATTGCAGCATGTGCCAACACGCATCTCCAACAAACAAGATTGTGTAAATATAATTTACGTGAATATAAAATCAAGACCTTTCTAAATTGTAACACCAGTTATGTCATATATGTACTTCATTGCAAATGTGGATTAAGCTATGTAGGTCGTACAACCAGGCCATTAAAAACTAGAATGGCAGAACATGCCCGCTTGATCAGGAAAGGTGATCTTCTTCATCCCGTATCTAGACACTTTACGCAATGCCTCATGGGAGGCATTAAGAACTTCATCTTTTCCGCTATTGAACATATACATTGCCACCCCAGAGGCGGCAACAGAGAGAACACACTAAACCAGCGGGAGATGTTCTGGATATACACTCTCGACACCCTTCACCCACATGGCATTAACATTGATTGGGAGTTAAAACATTTCCTATAGCCATGTGAGGAGGAGGGTGGCCGGGAGTGTGTGTCCACACGACTGTAATCCAGCATGTTGTGAGTTAAACTATTACTATACCCTGAAGATCGAATTCTTGTATATACTATTCTCATGAATGTATTGTGGTACTTAGTATATCTCCAATATATGTTGATGTGCATAAAAAAGTATATATTGTTTATAATACATCTTGCACTAATCAATATCCAAATATAACCAGGTAACAATTGTTTCCATTTACTCATGGTAATTCTATTTAGAAATAGTGACCAACATTATAAACATTCCTTTAAGTCATACTAGAACCTAAACAAATAATACTCCACACTACCATAGTTGTGTAAACAATAATTTTAATACATATTAGTTATTGCTCTACATCCCACTGTATACCATTGATTTTATATTTTTTGTTTGTTGTAAATATGTATGTTTTAACCATGTATTCCACACAGACCCAGTCAATGGGTTAAACCCAAACACTGGTTCAATATTAACTTGATTGAGCTCAAAAAAACTTCTTGTCACTTTTTGAGCAACCAATCAGATTGGGTCTCCTCCTATTTAAGGGGTCTGTGTGTTAAGGGTAGTATACTCTTTGATAAAGTCCCGGAGCAGGACGAAACGTTTCAGAGTGCCCCCTTCTGAGATGTACAGCATGTACTAATAAAGCTGCTTTTAACCTCAACTGTTCCTGAACCTGACTTTTTGCTGTGACCGCCTCTTCACTACCTTCACAGAGTAGCACACCGCCTAGCTGCACTGGTAAACCAGTGCTTCAGTGCAAGAGTCCTGAGCGGGCTGGGGAATCCTCCGTTTCAGCGCAGGAACCAGGACACGGCCTCTCTAGATTAGGGAAAGAGTAGGCCCCAGGAACCAGGAGGCTGAAGATACACAGGGAAACCTCCGCTTCAGTGCAGGAAACCAGGAACAGACCGCTGCATGAATATAGCAGCCGGTCACAGGAAACAAGGAGCTGAAGTAACAAGGAGAGTACTCAGCTTCAGCACAGGAAACAGGAACTGACCGCTGCATGAGACTAGCAGCCGATCACAGGAACCAGGGAGCTGAAGAAAACAAGGAGAGTACTCCGCTTCAGCACAGGAACAGACCGCTGCGTGACACTAGCAGCCGGTCTCAGGAACCAAGGAGACAGACAAGACAAGGCTTATGGCAGAACACAGAGACATCCAGGAAGGACTATGCTCGGCAGGGAGCATTGTGGGAAGGCAACACTTAAAGGTCAGAGAACCAATGGCAGAAGGGGCGTGTGGCAGTATTGCTTTGGTGAGTGAATCCAGGCTGCAGTAAATATCAGGGGAAGTGTTCCGGGACTGCACAGGACTGCAAGGTAAGGCAAACAGTAAACCGAGGAGCGGATTACTTACACTGATGTCGGTAGTAGTAGCATCACTTGGTCCCCAGGTTGGAAGACCCTCAAGCGAGCATTTTGGTTGTACTGCCTCTCCTGACGTTCTTGAGCAGATTTGAGGTTTTCCTTTGCAAACCGACCTATCATGTCTAGGCGGTTTCTAAGGTCTATGACATACTGAAGGGTATTCTTGGAGGGGGAGGGCTCCTCCTCCCAGGATTCCTTCAGTAGGTAGAGAATACCCTGAGTTTGGCGTCCATATAGGAGCTCAAACGGGGAGAAGCCTGTGGATGATTGGGGAACTTCTCGTACCGCAAACAACAGGAAAGGGAGAAGTTCATCCCAAGCTCGCTTTTCAGTGTCCACAAACTTCCTAAGCATAGATTTTAAAGTACGGTTAAACCTCTCTACCAATCCATCAGTCTGAGGATGGTAGACCGAGGTCCGGACGGATTTTACCTCCAATAACTTCAGGACATCCTGCATTAACTTTGCCATGAAATTTTTTCCCTGGTCAGTTAACATTACTTGGGGAAGTCCTACCCTAGAAAACAGTTCTAACAGCCTGTGAGCAACCTGTTTAGCAGTGGCTGATCTCAGAGGGAAGGCCTCAGGATATCTGGTGGCATAATCAACAACAACGAGTATAAATTTATGTCCCTTCGCAGAGGGTTCTAAAGGTCCGACCAGATCTACCCCAATTCTCTCGAATGGGATGGCTACCAAGGGCAGAGGAACCAAGGGAGCCGGCTTCTGTCCTTTTTGGCTAGTTAACTGGCATTCAGGACATGTCTCACATAGTTTCATGATGTCACCATGTATGCCTGGCCAGTAAAACCGGGACGAGATGCGGTCCGTGTTCTTATCTCTGCCCAAATGACCACCCCATGGGAGAGTATGGGCTAGGGTGAACACTGTTTTAATCAACCCTTTAGGGACTAGCATCTGTCGAATGACCTTCCCTGTTTGTGTAACCTTATTCACACGATATAGTATGTCATTCAACAGTTCAAAATGTGGATACACTTTTACACCTTGTTCATCTATTATCTTGTTGTTGACCTGTACCACCTTCTCATATTGTCTAGCCAGAGCTGGGTCCTCCCTCTGCCTCTGCCGGAAGTCAGGAAGATCCAGGGCTGGCAACACTCCCGTATCTATCTGTTCCCCACCCTGGTCATCCCCAGCCATGACCGGCAGTCCTTTGGGCTGACTAATGTTACCAAAAGTCCCAGCCTTTCTTAACCAGTCCTCTTTTTCCGCACGTCTCTGTTTACGTGTCTTTGGGACATGATATCTACGGGGGAAAATCTCTGGGGAAAAAGGGAACAAGTCTCCGGGCTTCTCCGGTACCAGAGAAGAAGGCTCTGTAGGAGTAGGGGTCAACAATGTTTCGAGGTAGGGCCAGTCTCGGCCAAGTAGAACAGGAGCAGGTAGCTAGGGAGCAACTCCCACTAGTAGGCTAGCCTCTTGATCCTGGATACGCAGTGTAACGTTCGCCGTCGGGTATCTCTTTGTATCCCCATGGATACACTCGATATTCCAAGGAGAGTCATAAGATAGTCTATTGCTTGGAATTAGGCCCTCTAGGATCAGGGTTTTTCCAGAGCCCGAGTCCAGCATGGCGTTTACTTTTGTCCCCTCCAGAGATGCTAGGACTAACCACGGATTGTGGTCCCCTTGGAGACAAAATGTGGCAATGGTTCTGCCATATGAACAGTCCATCTCCTCATCTCCTGAGTCCGCAAACTCGGTCGTCCGCGGAAGCTCTCGGCGGGGCTCGGTGTTTGGACACCTCCGCTGTTGGATGGGGTCCTCCCTTCTAGTTGGAGGGGTTATCCTCTCCACCGGGTGGGTGACAGGAGTCCAGGTTCTCGGGGAATACTGTGGGTGGCGGCCTCCCTTGAGTGATCCAGTGGCCTCGGACCCAGAATAGGCGTCTCTCCGGGAGTTTGTACCAGGAACCCTCCGAGATGGGAAAGGGTATTCCGATCGGGTTGACTGGATCTCCCGAGCTGTCGGGTTGTAGACCCCTCGATTGTCTGCTCTTCTGCCTCTAGCATCACCGGAAGCAACTGGTGTTTGTACCAGCCGTTCCCAGCTATCCTGTTGGGTGTCGTCGCCCAGGAAGTTTTCCACCAAGCGGACCGCTGAATCCAGGGAAAATGCAGCGTGTCTTTTTACCCAGGAGCGGGAGGACTGGGGCAGTATCTGTATGAACTGCTCGAGCACAAACTGTTCAAGGATTTCTGCCTTGTCATGTTTTTCCGGTTGTATCCACCTGGTACATAAGTCTACTAAACGGTGGGCTACGACCCGGGGTCTGTCTCTGTTTGTATATTTGACTGTCCGGAACCGCTGTCAGTAGGTCTCTAGAGTGAGGCCTAGGCGATCCAGAATAGCAGCCTTTAGTTGCTGATAGTCCATGGCCTCGTCCGCTGGAAGAGCCTGGTAGGCTGCCTGAGCTTCCCCTATGAGGAGTGGAGCCAGAGTCGTTACCCAGCGATCAACTGTCCAGCCGTGGGCCGTGGCTACCCTTTCAAAAGTGAGGAGAAATGCCTCTGGGTCTTCGTTTGGCTTCATCTTAGGCAGCATCACCGGTGGCTTATTTGGAATCCCTGGTCTGCCTGGGGTTGGGCCTTCGACCAGCAGTTGGAGTAGCTTTTTCTCTCGCCGGGCCTGTTGCTCATCTCGCTGGGCTTGTCGCTCAGCTTGCTGGGCCTGTCGCTCATCTTGCTGGGCCTGTCGCTCAGCTTGTTTCTCTGCTAGCTGGAGCTGTTGCTCAAGGAACCGAGAAAAAAATTTCTCCATTTTTTTTTGTGTGGCCCTTCAGATACAGGGGCCATCCGACAATACCACTTCTGACACCACTTGTGGCAGGACGGCCTGTAGCCGAGGTCAGGGAACAGTCCACACGTGTAGTTTCAGGATAATGAAAAATGTTCAATGGCTTTATTTCTCCACACTAACATAACATGCGGGTACACTGTCCCTTTAACAAATTAAATTCTGCTCCATGATGGGAGAAAAACTGACTAACACAGCAGACCTATCTAGCAGGCTGGCTGGCTAAACCATAACCAAACCTTCAGAGTCTTTTAAGCAGTCATGAAAACAAATGAAACAAATCTTACTTTGGCTGCAGTAAGTACAGCTAAACCCCGTTATAACGCGGGTCTCGGGGTCCACCCCGAGACCACCGCGTTACTAACGGGGTCGCGGAAAAAAAAATGGCCGCCGCGCTTTAGCGCATATTCATCCCGCGGGACAGGAGATGGGAGCGGGCATGTCCCTCCGCTCCCCGCTTCCCCCTGTCACCGCGGGACAGCCCGCGGGGCAGGAGATGGGAGCGGGGATGTCCCTCCTGTCCCCGCTTCCCCCTGTCACCGCGGGACAGGCCGCGGGGCAGGAGATGGGAGCGGGGATGTCCCTCCTGTCCCCGCTTCCCCCTGTCACCGCGTGACAGCCCGCGGGGCAGGAGATGGGAGCGGGGATGTCCCTCAGGTCGCCGCTTACCTCAGATCCCGCTGCCTGCATGGAGGTGGTAGCGGGGGGTTTCTTCTCCCCACCTCTGTCCCCGGTGCTCCCGCTGCCTGCGCGGGAGGAGGGGGGGGAGCGGGTGGTGGTGCTGGTCGCGGCCTTTCCTCTGCTCCGACCCCACCCCCCATCTGTGTAGAGTGAGAGAGTGTGTGTGTGTATGTATATATGGGAGAGAAAGTGTGTGTGTGTATATGGGTGTGTGTATGTGGGTGTGAGTGTGTGTAAGTGTCTGTGAGTGTGTGTAAGTGTCTGAGTGTGTGTGTAAGTGTGTGTAAGTGTGTGTGAGTGTCTGTGAGTGTCTAAGTGTGTGTGAGTGACTGTGAGTGTGCATAAGTTTGCGTAAGTGTGCGTAAGTGTGCGTGGGTGTGTGTGAGTGTGTGTGAGTGTGTGTGAGTGTGTGTGAGTGTGTGTGAGTGTGTGTGAGTGTGTGTGAGTGTGTGTGAGTGTGCGTAAGTGTGTGTGTGTGAGTGTCTGTGAGTGTCTGTGAGTGTGTAAGTGTGTGTAAGTGTGTGTAAGTGTGTGTAAGTGTGTATAAGTGTGTGTGAGTGTGTGTGAGTGTGCGTGAGTGTGCGTGAGTGTGCGTGAGTGTGCGTAAGTGTGTGTGAGTGTCTGTGTGTGTGAGTGTGTGTGAGTGTGTGTGAGTGTGTGTGAGTGTGTGTGAGTGTGTGTGAGTGTGTGTGTGTGTGTGTGAGTGTGAGTGTGTGTGTGTGAGTGTGTGTGAGTGTGTGTGTGAGTGTAAGAGCCGGAGCGGGAGGTGGGAGGTTTGACAGGGAGGGGGGGCGTGGCTTGAGCGGAGGGACCCGCTACTCTCCCCCCCCTCCCTCCACGGACTGCAGGAGGGAGCTGCTACTCTCCCCCCCCTCCCTACACGGGCTGCAGGAGGGACCCGCTACTCTCCCCCCCCTCCCCGGACTGCAGGAGGGAGCTGCTACTGTCCCCCCCCCCTCCCCGGACTGCAGGAGGGAGCTGCTACTCTCCCCCCCCCTCCCCGGACTGCAGGAGGGAGCTGCTACTCTCCCCCCCCTCCCCGGACTGCAGGAGGGAGCTGCTACTCTCCCCCCACTCCCTCCACTGGCTGCAGGAGGGACCCGCTACTCTCCCCCCCCCCTCCCTCCACGGACTCGGGCTGGAGCACTCATACATACACACATACACACACACACACACACACACACACAGGCACTCATGCACTCATACACACACACGCGCGCACACACATGCAGGCACTCACGCACTCACACACACAGATAGGCACTCGCACTCACACACACAAACCGCTACCCCCCCCCCGCCGCAGTACAGGGCCCGCCGTAGCCGCAGCGCAGGGCCCCGCCACCCCCCCAACCCCCACAGCACAATGAATTCCCACCCCCTTAACTTTGTGAAACAAAAGTCACAAGACGTTGTACAGGCAAAATACATCTGTTAAAGTGCAGTTGTCTGTTTATTTCTATATAATAATTGTGTGCAGTGTGCAGTGTGTGTGCAGTGTTTGTGCAGTGTGTCAGTGTGTGCAGTGTGAGCAATGAGGAGTGTGTGTGCAGTGTACAGTGTGTGTGCAGTGTGTCAGTGTGTGCAGTGTGAGCAATGAGCAGTGTGTGTGCAGTGTGTCAGTGTGTGCAGTGTGAGCAATGAGCAGTGTGTGTGCAGTGTGCAGTGTGTGTGCAGTGTGTCCAATGAGCAGTGTGTGTGCAGTGTGCAGTGTGTGTGCAGTGTCAGTGTGTGCAGTGTGAGCAATGAGCAGTGTGTGTGCAGTGTGCAGTGTGTGTGCAGTGTGAGCAATGAGCAGTGTGTGTGCAGTGTGCAGTGTGTGTGTCAGTGTGTGCAGTGTGAGCAATGAGCAGTGTGTGTGCAGTGTGCAGTGTGTGTGCAGTGTGTCAGTGTGTGCAGTGTGAGCAATGAGCAGTGTGTGTGCAGTGTGCAGTGTGTGTGCAGTGTGTCAGTGTGTGCAGTGTGAGCAATGAGGAGTGTGTGTGCAGTGTACAGTGTGTGTGCAGTGTGTCAGTGTATGCAGTGTGAGCAATGAGCAGTGTGTGTGCAGTGTGTCAGTGTGAGCAATGAGCAGTGTGTGTGCAGTGTGCAGTGTGTGTGCAGTGTGTCCAATGAGCAGTGTGTGTGCAGTGTGCAGTGTGTGTGCAGTGTGTGTGCAGTGTCAGTGTGTGCAGTGTGAGCAATGAGCAGTGTGTGTGCAGTGTGCAGTGTGTGTGCAGTGTGAGCAATGAGCAGTGTGTGTGCAGTGTGCAGTGTGTGTGCAGTGTGTGTGCAGTGTGTCAGTGTGTGCAGTGTGAGCAATGAGCAGTGTGTGTGCAGTGTGCAGTGTGTGTGCAGTGTGTCAGTGTGTGCAGTGTGTGCAGTGTGCAGTGTGTGCAGTGTGCAGTGTGTGTGCAGTGTGTGTGCAGTGTGTGTGCAGTGTGTCAGTGTGTGCAGTGTGAGCAATGAGCAGTGTGTGTGCAGTGTGCAGTGTGTGTGCAGTGTGCAGTGTGTGTGAAGTGTGTCAGTGTGAGCAATAAGCAGTGTGTGTGCAGTGTGTGTGCAGTGTGGCAGTGTGAGCAATGAGCAGTGTGTGTGCAGTGAGTGTGTGCAGTGTGTGCAGTGTGCAAAAAAAAAATGTAAATTTTTTTTTTTTTTTTAATTTTTTTTTTTTTTTTTTTTTTTTTTTAAAACGGGAGCCACGGGAAAACCGCGTTATAACCGAATCGCGGTATAACGAGGCGCGTTATAACGGGGTTTAGCTGTAGTCTGTTGTATCCTTCTGGCTAGCAGCACATCTATCCATGTGCTCTTGTCTGAGAGAGACAGCTACTGCTGGTAACAAGATCCTTTTCTACCTTTCTGGCTCTCAGGTGCCAGCTTACTTCCTGACTACCTAAGTTAACCCCTATGAGTGCTGGATGAAGCACTCAGACATATGTCTCCCAGGCGTAACTGATAGGAGTTGACTTCACTCTGTCACACATTGCCTGTGGAAAATAAAAAATCTGCAATTGCAGATTTCACTTTTTGAGAGTGATCCAAGGAACTATCCGATTCGAGGCGGATCCAAATTCGCAAAAAACATTAGCTCATCTCTAGTCCCTACTTCTCTAATTTGTCACAGATGTTTAAAATAGTTTCAAATTTAGACCCGATACTCTAGTTCTAAAAATAATAAAGGCTGCTTTCTTTAGAGACTATTTAAACGTCCAGCTAAAAAAATAAAAATTTGTGAAGTCTAATCATTGTGTTTGAATTTATAGATTGGCTGTTGTGAATAAGTTTCATGTGAAATACGCAAGAAGCCTCTTTATGCATTAACCAATGGCAGCCACCTCGCTGTGACATTTACTATCTCTTCTACATTTATAACAGTGCCCATTTTCAGCTATATATTCATGTGGCATTTGAAAAGCATGTAAAGATGCAGAACATTGCTGATTTGTCTCTTAAGAGCAATGACGTTGACATTTTACACTCAGTACTTACACTTGAAAATTACAGCTCATATAGATAACTACATTTTCTGAAACATTTGATTCAATGTTTCTAAATTCCTGTGATTTTAGGAATTCAGTGTGCATTTATATTAAAATAATTATCCTATTTACATCAAGTAATGATATTCATTTCAGTCAGTTAAATTCTAGTCTTTAGTTTCTTAGATACATTTTTACTTTCAACTGATTTGTATGGCTCATCAACCGCAAAAATATTCCTTAAAAGAAACATATAGTTTATCTTCATGCCACATTAGAGAAATTTAATGATTTCAGACACTAATAGCAAGAGTAAATGTTCTGCCAAATGCTGCATTTCTGAAAGATCAGTTTTCCTCCTCCTCCGCATCATCATTTTTTATATTTTCTTACAAGCAACTTTGAACTAATTCACCAAGGTACATTGCAGGTATCGTACCTAATTCAGGTGTTAACTGCCATTCAAGTCATCATAAACCCTTGGTAAACACAAAAAACAAAACTGTGCGCTACTACCTAACTACCTATAAAGTTTAAATGTATAAATATATACAGTGCAGTGACTATACCATCAATTTAGTGATAAAAAATTTATAAAAAATTAAACCACAACTCCCACAGTGAGATAATTAAACATTAAATAATAAGTGCCACATAACCGTGTTGGGGATAATGGCGTCTGCAGCTGTAAACGCAGGGGTGGCTCAGCACCCCACACACACTAAGAGAATGGAAACAAAAGAAAACAGCGCACAACGCCAAATAGTGAAGCAAATTCAACAATATATTATAGAATTAAAAAGGGGGTAATATATCTGCGTACATGAAAAAAGTTGGTAAAAGGCATGTAGTGTGTATCACACTGTTTACCACTCGGCAGCTGTTAGCTGTAGATTCAGGTGCTTGCTTCCCTCTGCTGCTGCAGCTCAGTTGATTCTGGGGCAGGACGTCAGTCTTTTCACTCCCAAGGGGATTTCCCTTCATGCACCCAGGTTCAGCAGCTGGTACTGGGGCTCGGTGAAATCGCTCCTGCTTCCTGGCCGATATGAAGCTGCTCCTGTACCTCGGCAGGTGTATCCTCTGCACAGAGGTTAAAACGCAGCTTGCTGGGGTGCCCTCAGCGTGCCACGATGCAGCAGTGGTGGATTCAATAGGGAAGTTTGAACAATCTTACAAAGTCTCTCACAAGTGTCCAAAACAGCACACAGGATGAAATAAAAACAGGACAGGCCAATACATAGACAAAGGCCAATGTAAGCAGATATAAGGCAATAGAATGTTACATCCAACTAGTTTCGTAGAATTAACTACTTCTTCAGGGAATAATTAGGCCATTACCCAGAGGTCTTAAATACCTCACATAGATACCTTATTGGTCAACCAATTAGGGATAGACCAATCATCTATAATAGGTAATGGTCTGCGTGATAGGGAAGATGTGTAGTTTACTTTTAAAACAACAACTTTATTAACAAAAAAAACAAAACAATACCTATTTAATATAAACTTACATATAGACAAAACCTAGCATAAATAATTAAAAACATGCTGGAATAAAAGAAACACAATATTAGTCGACTTAAAATAGACACCATCATTACTTGCATAAAAATATGTAACTAGAAAAAAGCGTAGGATAAAGAAAGGAAAACAGAGATACAGAGATAAATGATACATCCCCTAGGTACAGAGAGGTGGTGAGCTAAAGATTCAATAAAGTGCCCAAATATCCACATCCTCATTTAACCCCTTAGGGGACATAGTATCTAACTTATGTATCCAATATGTCTCTTTAGAAGACAATGTTTTAACTCTGTTCCCTGTTACAGGAATCAACTGAATCACCTTAAAAGTGAGACTTGACGGATCTTTATTATGGTGTATCAGGAAGTGTCTAGATACACTATGTTTTAAAAAACATAGTGTATCTAGACACTTCCTGATACACCATAATAAAGATCCGTCAAGTCTCACTTTTAAGGGGATTCAGTTGATTCCTGTAAATAGAAGAGGAGGGGACAGAGTTAAAACATTGTCTTCTAAAGAGACATATTGGATACATAAGTTAGATACTAAATCAGCATGCAGAAGTTCATGAAGAGGCACTGCCCCAGATGGAGCCTGGCCAAAAGACAGCATATGCAGTCACTGAGGGAGTCCAATGGAAGGCTAAGATACTAACCTCTTGTCAAGGTCGAATCCAGTTACAAATAGCCATGTATCAGTGACAGGCAAAGACGCGATAGTTATCTGCCATTGAATTGGTCGTCGGTAGGAGGCTACTTCCTTGGGGCAGTTGAGTGTCAGGATGCATCAACACAGATGCAAGAGGACCTGTGAGTGGAAAACTTGTCTATGAAATGGGAGTCAGAATTAGAAATGGGTACATCAAGCTCTGCAAAGGAATACATGAGAGGATTAGCCTCTTTAACCCTGCAGATGGCTTCACTAATATGACAACAAATTCTCGCAGGCATCATGCTGTTTCTTCCTCCCTGTCACTAGAGTGACCATCTGTGTCTGGTTCAGCATCATTGATCTCCAGCTGCTCAACCTTGGTGGAACTCTTATCAGTTCTGACTACCCCGTAGCATCTCTCTTTCTCAATGCATTCATTTATTCAGATGGAAGCACTATTGAATAACCAGTGATGCCTTTCTCATCATGCGATATTGGATACATTTGTCTCATTCTACTCATAGTCTTTATAGCGACGGCTTTCATAGCAACAAATCTATTTCGGACCATGTGAGTACGGTAAAATGACTGGATCTGTTTTACACTTCTCAGTTGTAATTGGTTCTTCTTTGTGGAAAGCAGACTGTAGCACTGAGACAGCATTGAGCATTTGCCTATAGGAACACACAGCTTGCATGGTTATGACGCAGGATGTGTATCCAGACTGAATCACACAAGCAGCTTTCTTCATATTCCTGGTTCGTCTTTTGTTGCTGAACCTTTCTGACATTTAGAAAACAAAGGAGAGCTAGAAACCCAATATGGCACTCAATTCCCAAAGCTGAATGTTTAGTGATAAGAATTAAAAATACATTTTATTGTTCATCATAATTAAAAGGATGGGGGTTAAAATCCTTTAAAGGACACACACATAACAATCCTATGTAGAGTGCTATATGCACTCTGGATTGATAATGAACAAAACAGTTGAGTAGAATTAGATCAATGTTTCGAATTAAGGTGCTGGTATACAGTTAACCTAAGATATAAAGGTGTTGCTTCAACAGTAAGAAGTATACATACACTGAGTTAATAATGTAACAACCTGAATGCATTGGTTGAACCACTGGGGTTAAATGATACCCTCTGACAGAGTAGGATCCAATCAAATAATTTCCTACAAAAAGTACTACTTAGCAACCAATTTGTTGACATTCATTTGTGTTAAGAATGCCTGTAAAAGGACGTTGGGTTCAGGTAATCAATGCACACATTAGAATGGGATATGCTTTATCAGCCTCTGTGTATTGTTCATTACTTATTTTCCCTTTCTAAGCTCTACAAAACAAGACTCAAGTCAAAGATGGCATAGAACATCTGTATCAAATGCCAATACATTTAAGAAATTAAAAAGCAAAAAGTATGTTTATTAGCACACCTACACTACTTGAATCCCTTTGGTTGCTGTACCATGTGATAGGTTACATTAGTTCAAATATATGTGACGTCATCCTTTAAAGTTACATCACATCCTTTTGAACTAATGTAATCTATCACATGGTACAGCAACCAATGGGATTGTCTTCAATCCCATTGGCTCTAATACCATGTGATATAACCATGTGGTTTGAAGGATGTGACGTACCTCCCTTGGAGATGGCGTCACATCCTTCACCAAAAAAAAAGGAGGCGGACACATGATACAGCGTCCAATCAGATTGTAGCTGTACCATCTGACCAGAAAATGTGACATCACAGGCCATTTATAAGGCCTTGATGGCTCATTTTACCTCAAAAAGCCGATGAGACAACATCGTGTTGTGGATTACCATTGGGCTATGGATTGACAGCTAAAGATAGACGATTACAGAAAAGAAAGAAATAAAAAGACGGTGATTGAAGACAAAAGAAAGAAGAATTTTGTTACCTGTTCCGGATCTTCAAGGTGGATGGCGTTGGATTGACTTTGATGTCGCGGTACAAGAGATTGCAGAATCGCTGGGATTCAGAGGGCCAACGCTTCTAAAGGTAAGAAAAATATTGAATGTACTTTCATGTTTTTCATTGCTCATTGACTGATAATGTATTAATCTGTGCCCTTTTAGGGTACAGATCAATACAGTGATAGCCAATGCATTTTTTGGCAAATGCTTTTTTTCTATTGATTGTATTATTTTAGTTTCCTGTTTATTGTTTGGCATATATTGTTTATAATTTGGATGGCTTGTTTTTATTTAATTTTCAAAATGGTTTAGCATTTTTATTTAATGATTTATTTGTTGGCTACTGGTTTTAATTGTTTTGTTGACAGTGGTTTTATTAATTAATTGATTTGTTGGCTAGTGTTTAAAATTAATTTATTGATTGGTTGGGTTGTGCTTTTGTTTATTTCATTGGTTGGCTAGTGCGTTTATTTATTTCATTGGTTGGCTAGTGCTTTTTGTTTATTAATTGTTTGTTTGGCTAGTGCTTTTATTTATTGAATTGGGATGTTTAGGTGCTTGTGTATATGTTTTATTAATGTGTGTTTTTGGCCTTCATGCTTTTTTATTTGGGTGACCATTGACTGCTATAGGGGCTTATCATGCCCATATTATATAGGTATGATGTACCACTGTGCCAATCAATGGGTACAGGGTGGGTATAGTGGTCCCGGGTGCTTGTGAGTAGCAATGGTGGGTGAAGGGGGTATTTGTCCCTAGGTGGGTCAAAATATGTCTAAATCCATGTAACAAACTCTTGACCATCTGTCCAGGATTCTTAACGTGCTGAAATTTGTTTTGATATTGAAACTGGTCAGTCATACTGGATTTATTTATTTATAAAATATGTTACCAGGAAGTAATACATTGAGAGTTAGCTCTCGTTTTCAAGTATGTCCTGTTAAGATGACAAATAGTACATGGTTACAAATACATAGTTACATAAGTGAACATGGTATACATTATATACAAGACATTGCATGCACAGTTAGAGATCATATATATTGTAGGTGTATGTAACAGTTACAGACAAGATTAAAATGTGAGACAGCTTTAGTTTTGAAAGAACTTAGACTGGTGATGGCTGTGAGAGTCTCTGGTAGATTGTTCCAGTTTTGTGGGACACTGTAAGAGAAGGAGGAGCAGACAACTAAATAATGGGCCACATATTTTAATTTCATATTTTTTGTATAAAATCTTATCCATGCATGATTAAAAAATATATAATTCCCATTTATTTCCCAACATTTTCAGATGGAAAGAACAAAGGCTGCTTGAAGCTACGTGTTGGAAACTGAATGCATCAATATTCTGCACCTAGTTCCTGCTGCAATGTCACTTATTGCTGCCAAACTACCGTACATCTCATTTGGCAGTGAATAGGAGAACCATCCTTATTTGTAACTGACTATGTTCAAGCAGTATTAATTATTTTATAGATGTGTGTACTTGAAATGTATACTCTATGCTCTATGCCCAGGACATACTTGAAAACGAGAGGTAACTCTCAACGTATTACTTCCTGGTAAAACATTTTTATAAATAAATAAGTATACAATCTGGATCTCCCAGAATAATTGTTCATTTCTTGTAGATATCTTGCAGACATACAATATTGCCTTTAAGGTACATTTAATCATGTGTTCCAAATTCTTAATGTTTTGGACACATTGCATTTACAATGAGAAAAAATATTTACAAAACGTATGTGTTTTCTAAAACTACAGCATCTGTTTTCTAAGAACATTTGTACTTCTTACATAAGTTGTTTATGTTTCAGTATTAATTTTGTATTTGTCCTTTCTTGTCAGCAAATGTGATAGAGTAAATATTGAAGTGGAAAATAAAGTTACAAAAAAGGGATGTATCAAGTTGCAAAAAGTTGGTGTTTTAATATTACAGAGTATTTAATAACATAACAGATTTAGCATTTTCCCAAATGAGCTAGCTCTCTCTCTCTCTCTCTCTCTCTCTCTCTCTCTCTCTCTCTCTCTCTCTCTCTCTCTTTCTCTCTCTCTCTCTCTCTCTCTCTCTCTCTCTCTCTTCTCTCTCTCTCTCTCTCTCTCTCTCTCTCTCTCTCTCTCTCTCTCTCTCTCTCTCTCTCTCTCTTTCATAGAACTAGGGGACGGTGGGCAGGACAGATGCTGCAGCATTTTAGAGGGTGGTCGGGGAAAAGGGAGCAGGATGCGGTGGCAGCAGAGGGGGCGGCAGAAGAGGAGAGAAGGAGTGGGGGGCAGGGCACACCACTGGGGCAGAGTCTAACCCGATCGTCTATTATGACTTCTGGTGTTTACCACCAGGACTCCCTCCTCCCTACTCAACAGCGTAAAGGCACTTCTCGAACTTTAATGAATAGGTCCTTTAGAGTGGTAAAAAAAAGCGCTCTAGATATTGGCTTTTATTAAAAGCATTTTCTAAACGTCGAAAGGGACTAATTTCATATGGTCGAAAGCGGCCTTTCAGGGCAGTTTTTGCCAAAAAAAAACATTGACGTCAATAATGAATCAGCCCTTAATCTGAGGCTGTTTTTGCTTTTGTAAGTCATGCTCAATTCAGAATCGTTTTTTTTTGCAATTGATAAACCCTTGGAAACACTGGTAAACAGCCTCAAGTAAGGTAAACATGAATAATAATGTTTACTAATTTCTGTACTAATGAAGGAGCCTCATGAAGGGTTGTTATAATAATGAACTGTTAATTATAAATACCTAAATAAAAATTGTATGAATATTTTTTTTAAATATTATTTGTCCTAGGGTAAAAGTAAAAAAAACATGCCAGGTGCATGTTTAATAGGTAACACTTAGATTGACACACTTAAAAAAAAAAAAAAATATATATATATATATATATATATATATATATGTATATATATTTATATTTATATACTGTATACAGTTAGGTCCGGAAATAATTGGACACTGACCCAATTTTCATAATGTTGGCTCTGTACGCCACCACAATGGATTTGAAATGAAACAACCGAGATGCAACAGAAGTGCAGACTTTCAGCTTTAATTCAAGGGGTTGAACAAAAATATTGTATGAAACGTTTAGGAATTGCAACCATTTTCATACACAGTACCGTTATTTCAGGGGCTCAAATGTAATTGGACAAATTAATATAATCATAAATAAAATGTTCATTTTTAATACTTTGTCGAGAATCCTTTGCAGCCAATGACTGCTTGAAGTCTGGAACACATGGACATCACCAAATGCTGGTTTCCTCCTTTGTGATGCTTTGCCAGGCCTTTACTGCAGCTGTCTTCAGTTGTTGTTTGTTCGTGGGTCTTTCTGCCTTAAGTTTTGTCTTCAGCAAGTGAAATGCATGCTCGATCGGGTTGAGATCAGGTGATTGACTCGGCCATTGCAGAATATTCCACTTCTTTGCCTTAAAAAACTCCTGGGTTGCTTTCGCAGTATGTTTTGCGTCATTGTCCATCTGTAAAGTGAAGCGCCGTACAATCAACTTAGCATATACAATATATCCCTATACACTTCAGAATTCATCTGGTTGCTTCTGTCACATCATCAATAAACACTAGTGACCCCGTGCCATTGTAAGCCATGCATGCCGATGCATCACTCTGCCTCCATCGTATTTTACAGATGATGTGGTATGCTTCGGATCATGAGCCATTCCAAGCTTTCTCCATACTTTTTTCTTCCGATCATTCTGGTACAGGTTGATCTTAGTTTAATCTGTCCAAAGAATGCTGTTCCAGAACTGGGCTGTTTTTTTTAGATATTGTTTGGCAAAGTCTAATCTGGCCTTTCTATTCTTGTGGCTTATGAATGGTTTGCACCTTGGGGTGAACCCTCTGTATTTGTTCTCGTGAAGTCTTCTCTTTATGGTAGACTTGGATAATGATATGCCAACCTCCTGGAGAGTGTTCTTCACTTGGCTGGTTGCTGTGAATGGGATTTTTCTTTACCATGGAAAGGATCCTACAATCATCCACCACTGTTGTCTGCCGTGGACGTCCAGGCCTTTTTGTGTTTCAGAGCTCACCAGTGCGTTCTTTTTTTCTCAGAATGTACCAAACTGTTGATTTGGCCACTCTTAGGGCCTCATGCAGAGAGCATAGAATTTTAAAATTGGCGAATTTCATAAAAAGTAGCTTTTTTGGAGAGTTTTATTCTCCATATGCAGAAAAGTGCGAATTCTGCTATGTTTAACATGGATGCGTGTGGCGAGTTTAAATTGGCGAGATGCGCGCTTCAGAAACGTGTAAAAACAAATTCGCGCCTTTTTTCCCCCTTTACTATAGGCGGCGAGCGCCATCTTGCCATCTTTTCCTGGCGCGGCAAAAATGCGAGAATCGCGCCATTTTCTTGGCGCGAACAGCCGCTACATGCCGTTCGCACATCTCTGCATTCGGAGAGTTTTAAAAATGGCGAGATGGAGGTTCTCGCCAGCCGCGAGGCGAGTTTTAGCAATAGAAAAAACAAAATGGCGCGTTTTTCGTAACTCGCCATTTTCTGCCGGTTTCTGCGCGAAATTGTACAAAAAATGGCGAATTTCGAAATAACGATGCTCTCTGCATGAGGCCCTTAATGTTCCTGCTATCTTTTTTTTGCAGCCTAAGGATGTCCTGTTTTACTTTCAATGAGAGCTCCTTTGACCGCATGTTGTGGGTTCACAACAACAGCTTCCAAATGCGAATGCCACCTGGAATCAACTCCAGACCTTTTACCTGCTTCATTGATGATGAAATAACAAAGGAATAGACCACACCTGTCCATGAAACAGCTTTTGAGTAAATTGTCTAATTACTTTTGATCCCTTGAAAAAGAGGGGGCTACATATTAAAGAGATGTAATTCCTAAACCCTTTCTCCAATTTGGATGTGAAAACCCTCAAATTAAAGCTGATAGACTGAACTTTAAGCCCATATTCATTATTTAACTGTAACGAATGTATTTTGGTACACAGCCGAAATAACAAAACTTGGATCAGTATCCAATTATTTCCGGACCTAACTGTATATATATATATATATAAGATACACAAAAGATGCCACAGTCAAATCACCCCTATTTGACTACTGTAAGTAATCAGTTAACCAAAGGTCAGGGTTAAAAGTGACCCTCTGGTGGTGCTACCGACCCAAGGGAATTATATAACTAAGAAAAAGTTGGGTCAAAAAGGTGCACTCAAACACTGAATAATGAAAAATAGAAAAAAATGGACTTTATTAGCAAAAAGTATAAAAAACACATAAAACAGACCCACACAGATCGTATGACAAATCGCTATGTGACACAGCGTAGAAACACCAAAGAGGTACAATAGGTCTGGTAAGAACCAAAACAAGATAACAATATATTATTGCAAATATACCATAACAGAACCAGGGAAAAAAATAATTTCCCCCCAAGTAGTGTGACAAAGATCGGCCGATCCAATGCAATAGATAATGATTAATATGAATGGTAAGTAAATCCAGACCACAGAAAAAATATATAATGAATATACATAAACCTCCCGGAAGAAGCCTTTTTGGTGAAACGGCATCGCCACAGCATCACACGCGGTACAAGAGACAGTCCTGTTGGCGAACATTTCTCTGACTCTGGCCATAAGATGAACGATCTGAGGGTTGCCATACTCAAAGGTAATCTTAAAACCCCGAAAGAGAGACGGTTGCATGAATACAAATTTATGCAACTGTTCGGGACACTTAGCAGTGGCCTAAAGAGATCGAAATTTTATGAGTCATTACTGACAGTAGTGAACTCTCGTCCCATGAGCGCTAAAGGCCATGTCTGTACATACTGTGCAATATGTATGCACACACAGCTGTCTCTCACACATACTATTACTCCTTGTTTTTCCATCCCTATACACCAATAGGGATCACTAAGTATCCACACACACTTTTAGTTGTGCTACAAACTCTCACATTTCCACACCCACCCACACCATTTATATCCACTCCCACTCCACACACACCTTGTGTAAAGCACTGTATATACTGTAGGCTCTCCATTCATTTTTATTCACACTGATACACATACTGCACCGACACACTTTATTCGAGCAAATACCCAGTATGTACCTGGCAGATACCTGGAATGCGCCGCTCCTCACCTCTGACAAGCCTCGTTGCGTTTGCCTTCCCAGCCTGGGTTCATGCCTGGCTGACGGGCGGCTGATCTGTTAAATGATAATGATTAGGATTTAATAGGCTGCAATGCTTCGCGTGTCTACCAGATGGCATAAATTCATGAATTGTAATGCAGTATATATATATATACTGTGCAGTATTGCAGCCAGTGGGAATAAAATGCTTCAATCCCTGCTTGGAAAATAACCCAATGCACTCGGGCAGAAAACAGTCACAAACCTCAATACACCCGGGTATACCCGAATTCGTGGGACTAGCCGAGCTCGAATAAAGTGTGTCGCCAGTGTACACACTCTTTCTTCACTTGCTTTCAGTAACCTTTTGACACCTCTTGCCATAAAACACATCCACACCGGGAGAAGGAACAGCACAGATAACATTCCAAGAGACACTGTTTTTAAGTATACCTTTTGCTTCATTCATTGTAACATCGCCGGAAGAAGAGATCAGTGTATCTCGAAAGCTCGCACAAATAAAAGCATTTCGTTAGCCACAGAACGGTATCATCTATTTATTAATTTTTTGATTATATATATAAATATATATATATATATATATATATATATATATAAAAAAAACTACAGATGCAGCGGCCATTATTCGAACATTTCACGGAGCTGTTTTTGTGTGCTCTGCTGTATTCCACGTGAAATTTATGCCTGTGTTTACCGTGGTTGAACTGTTTGAATTTCATGGATTTTTATTTCTTTGGGTGCAATTCTTCGCGTATCCGTGGCAGAAATGAATTAATTGTACTGTACTACTGTGCTACTGTGTCAAGTTGCAGGTGTTTAAAAACAGAACACTAAAATGCTATTTTCTGCACTTGATAAAAATGAGTCAACACGTGGTAGGGTTGGAAGAAATCACGCGCCATGACATGGGTATTCCGAGGTATACAAAGCGTGAAATAATCAAATAATGGCAGCTGCATCTGTAGTAAATGTAGGCACACTGATTGATTGGACTAGAATTACTACAATAGCAGGCAATATAGTCACACCGGTGTGAACGGGTCTCTTCTTGTTGAATGACGGACCACTTGAGTAAGGTTGGTCTGCTTGTCAATTCGAGAGAGCGTGGGGGTTCGGTTGCTTTTGGGTGCCTGTTCGGGCTGCTTTATGTGTGGGAGGGTGTCATCTGGGCCACTAGTTGGTTGGGACGCAGGGCATGTTAATGCCTGGTTAAGGGAACACGGCACATGGCTGCCACCTTTGTTACCTTGGCTGTCCCTGGATGTTCAGAAGGGGACTGGCAGGACTCCTCCACCACAGGGCTTCTGACACCAGGCCCTTCTAACCTCCCTGTTGGCGATCCTGTGTTTTCTTCTTTTTTTGTTATGTTTGTAATTATGATGACAAATAAACATAAATAGCTGCTAAGAATGAATCAAGCTAGCATCAAGAAAAAATATGATTCAAATTAGTAAAGTTATTAAAATTGTTACTTTATGAAAGTTGAATCATTCTAGAAAAGGCAATTATACTTTTTCCCCCTGATACGCGTGACTGGCCTATTATGATCAATATGTTGTTTGTTGCCTTTTTTCTAGACTGATTGGATAAATCTAGACTGAAAAGGTATGTCTTTCTTAAAGTCTCCCTAATGCAAAACCAGGGAAATAACTGGTCCAAAAACAGTGCACCACATGGGAATGTTTTTCCTTAATAACTCTGGTGCAGTCTTTTAAAAAAATATATATTTATATACAGTATGACTTCGATAAATATAATCCATTCTGTTTTTTGACACATCCTATATTTTCATCCTGTTTTAAATGTCTGTTTAATTTGTAATTAGGAAGAGCTTTAAGTCCCATTGGGAGAAAAGTCCCACATAAATGAGGGTGTTGTTTAATAACCCATAAGGGACCTATTTACTAAAGTCTCCCAGTTGCAAAACTCGAGCAAGCACAATACAACAGCACTATATTATCAAAGAAAAGTGATACTATTGAAAGCAATAGGAGATTTTTCCTTTGATTAATCGGTGCAATTACCGGAGGAAGACTTTTTTTAAATGACCAGCTAAATATGGTTGGACTGGTCTGCCAAGGAGAATAAATACAGATAACAAATAAAACAGATAATACACAAAACAGTAATTCCTTGGCGCACTGTCAGATATTAAACCTGGCAAAATGGATAAAGTCCCATAGCCTTGATGATGGAGATATTAAGTCCACAGTCCACAGCACTCGATTCCTTTGGATTAAGGCCTGATCTGGAAATAAAAAGACAGAACAACCATTGCGCAGTACCCTATGGTCAGTTCTGCTCTCCCCCACCGTTGCCAGCTACTTACTTAAAAGTAGATAAAATGGGCCTAAAAAGGTATCTTTCCTTGCTTCACGGCTGGCTCCAATTGAACGTTGTGGCAAGCGATGAAAACCTCACTCCAAATCCACGTCCGCAACACCACAAACCGTAAGTGAAGGAAAGATAAGGCACCAATAGTGTTATACCAAACATTTATTGCTAAAAACAACAGGGTAAACAACAGTGCACTCACATGCCGTTATTCCCTACATGCAGCATACAACGTGCCGTCCGCTCTCATGGGAGGATACCGGGGTGATGCAGGAGGAGGCTGGAGTTGGTGTGAATCCCCGCTTCGTGGCCGCGACTCGGAGCGCCTCATCCTTCCTCTGATGACGTCACCGCTGATCAACCCCTTCTCCTCTCCAAATGTATGCACGCTGTATCACATACTGAAGGCTCCACCCTATGCGCGTTTCTTGACTGCTGACGTCACTTCTTCAGGGGTAATGGAGCAGTGGGGGCACTTGATGTTATTTATACACATGTGCATAGTGTTCGTAGGATTCCCATTGGATGATTGTCCACACTGGGGCCTCCTACTAATCGCCCTCACATGAGTGATAAAAGACAATCTATTAAACAGCTGACTTTAACTATTTCATGTCGGGACAATGACACAGATTATATCTTATACACTCTGCTACAGTACAATTTGTAACTATTTCATGTCGGGACAATGACACAGACTATATCTTATACACTCTGCTAAAATACAATTAATACATCAATAAGAATACATCAATAAAAATATATAAGAATATATAAAAAATATATAAAAGAGCTAGCAATATTGTGGGGGTTAGTTCAAAATTGAAACTAATAAGCAATCCCCTGACTTTTACCTATATAGAGGACCCAGAGAGAAAAAGGGAAAAAGAGAAAAACTGCGGATTTGGTAGAATTGGAGGACTGGTTAGCAATTTCTTTTACAATAGAATATAGACCTAGCTATCCTTTAAGAATGCTGCCAGGTCAAATTCTATGTTGAGACCTCTCGGGGTCATGGTTTTAAGGGTATATATCCAGTAGCTTTCGCGTCTGGATATAAGGTTAATTTTATCACCCCCTCTCCAATTCTGTTTAGGACATTCAATCCCTTTGCATACAGTATTAAACCTGCAGGGTTTTGACCATGTTTAATTTTAAAGTGGCTGGAGACACTATGTGTCTCCAGACCCCTTTTAATATTGTAGACATGTTCTGCAAGACGTCGTTTCAATGGTCTACCTGTTCGCCCTACATATTGTAGTCCACACGGGCACTCTAACAGGTAGACCACAAAAGGAGTCTTGCAAGAAATAAATGACTTACAGTAATGGGGAATTTAGTCCCTGTAACATTAGATTTAAAGTTATTGCATTTAGAACTATAGCTGCAACCGATGCACTTGCCACATGTAAAGAATCCATCTAATTCTTTTAACCATGTGGTATTTTGTGCTTTTATAGAATTGAATGGACAACTAGGGGATAGTTTTAGTTTTAAATTATCAGCTTTTTTGAAAACTATCTGTGGATACTTGGGTAGTATTGTTTTTAATACTGTATCACCCTGTAGAATACCCCATTGTTTTTTAATTATTTGTGTTATTTTGTTAGACATTCCATTATATTTAGTAATAAAAGGAATAAACTCAACTCCATCTGACTGATTTTGTCTCTTATTATCCATACAGATAAGGTCATCTCTATTTGTATTTTTAGCTGCCTCTAAAGCTCTCATAACCTTATTGTGGTTATATTCCCTATGAAAGAATTTATTTTTAAGTTCATTGGCCTGCATGTCAAATACTTCTGGTTGAGAGCAATTCCTTTTTGTTCTTAAAAACTGGCCCTTGGGAATATTGTTAATCCATCTATGGTTATGATGGCTAGATGCCAAGAGATAGGTGTTTGCATCAACCTTTTTATAAAATGTCTTGGTCTCAATGGACCCTTTCTCGATGAACAATGTCAAATCTAAAAAGTCTATAGTATATGGGCTGGTGTTAAATGTGAATTTTAGATTCATATTATTATTGTTTAGATATTCTTGGAATTTCCCCAAATCATCTTTGCCTCCACCCCAGATACATAGCACATCGTCAATATAGCGTTTCCATACTACAAGGTTCGCCCCAAATGGGCCGCCGGATTGGGGCGAACCTTGTACTATGGAAACGCTATATTGACGATGTGCTATGTATCTGGGGTGGAGGCAAAGATGATTTGGGGAAATTCCAAGAATATCTAAACAATAATAATATGAATCTAAAATTCACATTTAATACCAGCCCATATACTATAGACTTTTTAGATTTGACATTGTTCATCGAGAAAGGGTCCATTGAGACCAAGACATTTTATAAAAAGGTCGATGCAAACACCTATCTCTTGGCATCTAGCCATCATAACCATAGATGGATTAACAATATTCCCAAGGGCCAGTTTTTAAGAACAAAAAGGAATTGCTCTCAACCAGAAGTATTTGACATGCAGGCCAATGAACTTAAAAATAAATTCTTTCATAGGGAATATAACCACAATAAGGTTATGAGAGCTTTAGAGGCAGCTAAAAATACAAATAGAGATGACCTTATCTGTATGGATAATAAGAGACAAAATCAGTCAGATGGAGTTGAGTTTATTCCTTTTATTACTAAATATAATGGAATGTCTAACAAAATAACACAAATAATTAAAAAAACACTGGGGTATTCTACAGGGTGATACAGTATTAAAAACAATACTACCCAAGTATCCACAGATAGTTTTCAAAAAAGCTGATAATTTAAAACTAAAACTATCCCCTAGTTGTCCATTCAATTCTATAAAAGCACAAAATACCACATGGTTAAAAGAATTAGATGGATTCTTTACATGTGGCAAGTGCATCGGTTACAGCTATAGTTCTAAATGCAATAACTTTAAATCTAATGTTACAGGGACTAAATTCCCCATTAAGTCATTTATTTCTTGCAAGACTCCTTTTGTGGTCTACCTGTTAGAGTGCCCGTGTGGACTACAATATGTAGGGCGAACAGGTAGACCATTGAAACGACGTCTTGCAGAACATGTCTACAATATTAAAAGGGGTCTGGAGACACATAGTGTCTCCAGCCACTTTAAAATTAAACATGGTCAAAACCCTGCAGGTTTAATATGCAAAGGGATTGAATGTCCTAAGCAGAATTGGAGAGGGGGTGATAAAATTAACCTTATATCCAGACGCGAAAGCTACTGGATATATACCCTTAAAATCATGACCCCGAGAGGTCTCAACATAGAATTTGACCTGGCAGCATTCTTAAAGGATAGCTAGGTCTATATTCTATTGTAAAAGAAATTGCTAACCAGTCCTCCAATTCTACCAAATCCGCAGTTTTTCTCTTTTTCCCTTTTTCTCTCTGGGTCCTCTATATAGGTAAAAGTCAGGGGATTGCTTATTAGTTTCAATTTTGAACTAACCCCCACAATATTGCTAGCTCTTTTATATATTTTTTATATATTCTTATATATTTTTATTGATGTATTCTTATTAATGTATTAATTGTATTTTAGCAGAGTGTATAAGATATAGTCTGTGTCATTGTCCCAACATGAAATAGTTACAAATTGTACTGTAGCAGAGTGTATAAGATATAATCTGTGTCATTGTCCCGACATGAAATAGTTAAAGTCAGCTGTATAATAGATTGTCTTCTATCACTCATGTGAGGGCGATTAGTAGGAGGCCCCAGTGTGGACAATCATCCAATGGGAATCCTACGAACACTATGCACATGTGTATAAATAACATCAAGTGCCCCCACTGCTCCATTACCCCTGAAGAAGTGACGTCAGCAGTCACGAAACGCGCATAGGGTGGAGCCTTCAGTACGTGATACAGCGTGCATACGTTTGGAGAGGAGAAGGGGTTGATCAGCGGTGACGTCATCAGAGGAAGGACGAGGCACTCCGAGTCGCGGCCACGAAGCGGGGATTCACACCAACTCCAGCCTCCTCCTGCATCACCCCGGTATCCTCCCATGAGAGCGGACGGCACGTTGTATGCTGCATGTAGGGAATAACGGCATGTGAGTGCACTGTTGTTTACCCTGTTGTTTTTAGCAATAAATGTTTGGTATCACACTATTGGTGCCTTATCTTTCCTTCACTTACGGTTTGTGGTGTTGCGGACGTGGATTTGGAGTGAGGTTTTCGTCGCTTGCCACAACGTTCAATTGGAGCCAGCCGTGAAGCAAGGAAAGATACCTTTTTAGGCCCATTTTATCTACTTTTAAGTAAGTAGCTGGCAACGGTGGGGGAGAGCAGAACTGACCATAGGGTACTGCGCAATGGTTGTTCTGTCTTTTTATTTCCAGATCAGGCCTTAATCCAAAGGAATCGAGTGCTGTGGACTGTGGACTTAATATCTCCATCATCAAGGCTATGGGACTTTATCCATTTTGCCAGGTTTAATATCTGACAGTGCGCCAAGGAATTACTGTTTTGTGTATTATCTGTTTTATTTGTTATCTGTATTTATTCTGCTTTGTCATACATGCCTTGTGGATAGGTTTGTTTTTTCATTCCTGAGGCAGCCATCCCCCAGTCTACCAAGTTAGTCTGTGGGGTATCACTTATTGGGTTTCCCTTAAAGGGGATTCTCTCTTATATTATTTTGGAGCACTTGTTCATTTTTAAGTAGTGTATAAGTTAGGTTAATAAGTTGAGCGCTTAGTATATGTTTAGTTGTAATTTTTTTACCACAAGTGGTCTGCCAAGGAACCAGAGAGATCCCCAGTGGACTCGCAGCCCTGGTGGCCCTCTCCAGGTTGCCGGCAGTTGTTGTGTCAGGCCCAGCAGAGAAATTTTGACTCCAGCTTCCAAGTTTGGTCTGCCAGGTTCCATTTATCCACTTGGCTCCTCCTCCCTCATCTCCTGTACATGTTCCAGTTATGGCCCACTCCGACTTCTCAACTGCACCCCCCTCTTCACTCTATAAACATCACCGGTGGGTGTCAGACGGCACTACAAGCAGAGTGCCATGTGTGCCCTACATGTCCCAGTTCTACACTGTCCCTATTGTGAGGATGGGGCGCAGGCTCCGCCCTGTGATGTCAGCATCGGGTGCAGGCTCCTCCCAGAGGTTGTCAGACCTTTCTGCAGCTGATGCATTCTCAGTGCCTGCTGTGCAGACCCCGCCCAGCAACAAATCAGGGCTCTGCTTGTAGTATCAGCTTCTGCCATGCAGCAATTTAGCTATTGGCTGTTCATCCTTTATAGGCTCAGCGATTGCCTCTGCAAATTGGCTGAGCATAACAGTTTGTTATTTTTGACATTGTGCTGGTCGCAAGCACTCTGTTATTCCTTGTCCTATCTTGCTTTGCTGTGCCTTGTTTTGCCTTGCAGTTTCACCTAAACCTTGACCAAGGACCTTTACCAAATACCCTCCAGTCTCCTACTGTACCCTCGACCTCAGCTTGGATATCTACTACTCTTCCTTCTACAGTACTACCCTCAACCTCGACTAAATGACCTCTACTACCCTCCAGTCTCCTACCCTCGACCACAGTGAGTATACCTACTATCCTACTTCTCTAAACCCTGACCCGGCTACACAACAATGAGTCTGCACATCGGACATGGCCTCTCGGCTTTTGGTTGGTGTTTACTAATCCCCACCTCAGCCTCGTGGTCCCGTCCTGTTTGTGGTGAGCACTCGTTACACCTATAAACTAAACTGCATTTTATATGCTGCTTGTTCTATTTAGAGTGCATGAACAATTACTCTAAAGCAAACAATACAAAAGCATCAGTGTACTGTATGTATAATATTGTTTTCATTCAATAGGAAAGCAAGTAAAATGAGTGTGAAGTGTCAGAAAAGCCACAAGGTGACAGGTGAAGGACTGTTAAAGAGCCAGATTTTTTTTTTTGTGTAAATTTTAATGAGCGTGATTTTTTTAAATGCTTGCCTAGAGAGTTAATTTCTAATCGACACTCATTTATTTCTTTCAATGCTGATGTTGTGTGGGAAATATTCACAAAAACTTGTTTACATGCACAATAATAAAAAATAAATTAAAAAGTGACAACATTTACATTATCAACATGTCACTAATTGTCCATAAATGGTTTATTAGAATGTTCATTAACCACAGTTCATAATTAAGATGTAAAAAATAAGTTACTCAGCTGCTGTGATTATTTTTTTTTGTATATTGAACAAGTCACTTAGAAATATATGAAAATAAATGAGCAATAGAGTGCAATTAAAACCCTGTCCAAGCCACTCCCTGCTTTTTATTTTCTGCCGGTCAAATGACAGTGTTATCAGTTTCTAATTTTTCATAGAATTAACCCTTAGGTCATTCTCTGTACATCATAAGGGTTGGTACGAGAGGGACCCTATGATATACCGGGAACATCGTGGTATTTTTCGAAGGAAGTGGTGAATGGAAGTGGAGCGCACTCCACTTCCATTCTATCATTGGAGGACTGTTTTGACCATGTAATTGCTTGGTCACGATCCTGGAAAATTGGTGACTTGGGGGAGCTGCTTGTCTTCCATAAGTGAAAAGGTTCCATCAGTGAAAGTTAAAATATTTAGTTAAGTTGTAGATGTAGACTTTTTTGGGAGTCAGTAAATCAGATAAAAATGTCATATACTGTAATTCTATATGAGAACGACAAAGGTGGGAATTAAGAGGGCACACAAAGAGTATATCACATAGACATAAAAGCCAAAGCTGTAACGGGGATGATTCAAGCTATATGCTTACCCTGAGTGCAAGAGGACAGAGTATACAAGTGTGAACAATTCATTCACACGTGAGAGACATTAGGAAGTGGTCATCTCATGCAGACTGCTGTTTAAATTGTTGTTCATTTTTTTACCATGTATTATCTCTCACCTTTTCTCTCAAATTTCTTTTTATCCTAACAGATATAGCTGAAAAAGCATTTTGTCAAAGAAAAACGTAGAAGAGCAACTGAACATATGAAAATTATTTAATATATTATCAGTCCATTTTACATAAGACGGTTATTTTGACACACACACCTCTTTCTCTCTCTCCTATACATGTATGTATAATTTTATATTGCACCAATAGTGTACTCAGGGTTTTATAAAGTTACAATACAAGGTAAATAAAGTGCAAACAATGGAGATAAGAGCAGCATGTAAATGATAATATAAGACAAATAATTTACAATCGAAGTGGTATATTTGGAGATGTATAGACACTGTAAGAGTAAAAGTGGAGTCAGTCATATAGGAGTAGACAATTTAATGAGATGCTTCTTGTATGAGGGGAATTTTCATCTGGGCTTTGAAAGTGTAAAGTAAAGGTGCTTGACAAATATTCAGTGGAAGAGCGTTCCATAGGTAGAAATATTGAGGGCCTCATTCAGAGAGGGTTGATAAAACTTATCGCCAGGGCATTTAAAATGCCGTTTTTTTGGGTGTTGCTATCACGGTATTCAGAAAGGCTCGATTACCAGTGATAGCAAAATTCCCAAAACGGGCGGGTTGCTGCCAGCGAGAGCATTGAGCCTCTGAAAAGGCCTAACCCGGCGATTCATTTCTGCTGCAGAGAGAGCGGCTCTGAGAGAGCCGCCTCTCCCAGCTGAAATGTCGCCCGAAAATTATTTATTTAAATATACATTTCTTTCATAGTATAGATGTGCAGGGGGTCTCCGGAGCTGAACCATGTTGGTTTTATGTCCGGGGACCCCTACTTCCAGAGATACAGGCACCTTTATGGGGTGCCGGTATCTCCTATGCAAGGAAATGTCCCGGTCACGTGACGCGGGACATTTCAATGCAGAGGGATACCGGCACACCATAAAGGTGCCTGTATCTCGGGAAGCAGGGGGTCCCCGGACATAAAACCAACGTGGTTCAGCTCCGGAAACCCCCTGAACATCTACACTATGAAAGAAATGTATATTAATAAATATTGGAATAAACATCAATACACGCTCCCCCCCCCTCTGCCCAAACCCATACAGTACAGTAATGGGCAAAATAACTTTTATCCAGATATGGATAATAGATTATTTGCCCATTATTAAACACTGCATTAGCATACAAAAATAAAGTAAATAAATACAGTTATACTTACCACAACAGCAGGTCCCTCTGTCCTCCGTAGCAAGAAAGCATATATAGTATATACATAATAAAGACATTCTAATGACCCCTAACCCCGTAATCACCTTAGCGGTTACTAACCGCTATAGTCATTAAGGGTTTAACCCACCCTGACCCGATACAAACCCGGGAGGCCTAAGGGGGAAAAAAAAGGGAAGAAAAAAAGGGAAAAAAACACACAAAAAGGATAATCTTCCCAACAGGTAAATGCAGAGTCCATGGATGGTGCAAGATCAAATATGCCTGTAGAAAGACAAAACATTATCTTCTATTAAGGAAGCATTTTAAATTCTGTTGCTCATTAAGACCCATACCGTTGCTGGTATTTAAAGCATGTATCCAGAATGCTTCACGTCTCAATAAGAAAGTCTCCCTATCTGGAGTGCCTTGTCTAGGTGCTACTGACTCAATACCCATGATGCGTAAAGAGGCAACATTATGATTGTGTTCCACACAGTGTTGCACAAGAATAGAGGGATCCATACCTTTTCGAATTACACTTTTATGTTCAATGAACCTTGTTTTTAACATTCTTATGGTCTTACCCACATAAAGAAGACCACATGGACACTTTATTATGTACACTACATATTCAGATCTACATGTGATTCTATTTTTAATTTTTATGATCCTCCCGCTGTGGGGGTGACTGAATTGACAACCGTATGTACTGCATATTCTTATGTGGCATTTCACTGTAACTTTGCAGGATTATACTAATGTCATCAGCAGTATACAGTCACATGTTTTTAATAGTATATTGCTGTATTAGTTTTGTGCACATATGCTTTATTAATATTTTGGTGTGTGGTTTATATACACTTTCAGGGTGATTTATAGGAGTGTCTCACTCCTCCCTGCTCTGACACTGATCCCATGGCGACGGATACATCTTTGTCCAGCCCTGTGAGTACAGTCTTGATTGGTGCACCCCCCCCCCTCTTCCCCCCCCTGACGGCCGGGTCACGCTGACGTCATCATGGGGGAGTGTTCAGTCTGGGGAGAGGTGTGGCTGTGGCTGCAGTCCTCCAAGACAGCTCTATGCTGTATTGCCAGGGATTTAGACCTAGATGTCTGACGTCACTAAGGGGCGCCATATGGTAGCTCTGACGTCATCAGGTGGGCGTCAACATCCTGGTTATGTGGCAGAATGGGGAGGGGTGAGTATCAGGGGGGGTGGTATATATTTTGACTGTTTTCATGTGTTTGGTAGCCTTCACCTTGAGAAAGGCAGTATTTGACTGCCGAAACGTTGGACTTTATGGCATATTAAACCTCCTTTTGAGTAAGACCGTGTGCCTACTTCTTCTTCTTTGTACTGGAACATTTGGAACTACAGGAGCTCCCCAGGACCAGCGCACTGGCATCTAAGTACCCACATCTATTACCATTGATATTGAGTGCGTGTCTCATCCTCTGTCCACCCTAATTACAATACATTAATACACAAGACACACAATAATAAAACATAACTAAACTCCAAAAAACCACACTTCACTAAATAAAAACAGTAGCCAGCTAATCCAATCAATACACACAATAACAACATCAACAATAAATTAATTAAACCATTAACCAATTAAACCAATTAATTCCTAAACCAACTCAAAATGAATAGAAACACTAACCAATCAAAACAATTAATTACTACAACATTAATGAATTTAAACAGTAAAATAGAAAGAAAGAAATTCTAACAATATCTGAACTAACCATAAAACGCATTAGCTAACATAATATAACATTAACTACAAACGAACACCAATCGCAAACCTTGTATTAGCATTAAGCATGAACAAACAAACAATCACATCCACATTATAAACTGAAATGAAAAAAAGCATCAGCAATACCAAGTGAGAAATGCCCCCCAAATATTGTCATAATAATGTATTAATCTGTACCCTAAAGTGGTACAGATTAATATATTATCAGTCAATGTGCCTCCCCCCAAAAATAAAAAAACACATCCAATGAAAAAACCTGTAAAAAGATTCAATATATTACTTACCATTAGAAGCGCTGGCCCTCCGACTCCCGGGGTAACAGGAAGCTCACATACCTTGAAGGCCTCCAACAGTATCCGATGCCATAAGCCATGAAGATCCTGATCAGGTACCCAAATCTTCTTTTTTCTTTCTTTAATCACCTTCTTCTATCTTCATCTGTAATCATTTCTTGATCTTCTTTATCTTCTATCTTCTTCTTGTAATCCAAAAAGCACCATGGTAGATCCCAACTGATGTTGTCTCGTCGTCTTCTTGGGCTCAAATGAGGCGTCACGGCCTTAAATAGGGCTTGTGACATCACATTTAGCCTCAAAATGGTTAACAGCCACCTGATTGGCTGTTAAAACCATGTCCCGACTTTAATTTTTTTTTTTTGACATGACGTCACTTGAAGGGAATGATGCCAGCCAATCAGAATGGCTGTGCTTCATTTGCCTTTAAGATGACGTCACGAAGCCGGCGTCACATGGTATTTCAGCCAATCAGATCGTGGGAACCAATTCCACAATCTGATTGGCTGAAATACCTTGTGACACAGCGGCCATCTTGGATTTAGTGACGTCATGTTAAAGGGAATGATGCAAGCAAATCAGAATGGCTGTGCTTAATTTGTCTTTAAGTTGACGTCACTAAATCCAAGATGGCCGGTCTCAAAAGGTATTTCAGCCAATCAGAGTGTGGAATTAGGTCCCACGATCTGATTGGCTGAAATACCATTTGACGCCGGCTTCGTGACGTCATCTTGAAGGCAAATGAAGCACAGCCATTCTGATTGGCTGGCATCATTCCCTTTAAGTGACGTCATGTCAAAAAAATTTTTTAAGTCGGGACATGGTTTTAACAGCCAATCAGGCGGCTGTTAACCATTTTGAGGCTAAATGTGACGTCACAAGCCCTATTTAAGGCCGTGACACCTCATTTGAGCCCAAGAAGCCGACGAGACAACATCGGTTGGGATTTACCATGGGTTTTTTTGGATTGACATATGAAGAAAGAAGATAAAGAAGATCAAGAAATGGTGACAGATGAAGATAGAAGAAGGTGATTAAAGAAAGAAAAAAGAAGATTGGGGTACCTGATCCGGATCTTCATGGCGGATGGCATCGGATGCTGTTGGAGGCCTTCAAGGTACTTGAGCTTCCTGTTACCCCAGGAGTCGGAAGGCCACCGCTTCTAATGGTAAGTAATATATTGAATGTTTGTAAATGTCTCTTTTTACAGGTTTATTCATTGGATGTGTGTTTTTATTTTTGGGGGGAGGCACATTGACTGATAATATATTAATCTGTACCTCTTTAGGGTACAGATTAATACATTATCATGACAATATTGGGGGGGCATTTCTCGCTTGGTATTGCTGTTGCTTTTTTTCATTTCAGTTTATTATGTGGATGTGATTGTTTGTTTTTTCATGCTTAATGCTAATAAAAGGTTTGCGATTGGTGTTCGTTTTTCGTTAATGTTGTATTATGTTACACTGGCGACACACTTTATTCGAGCTTGGCTAGTCCCACGAATTCGGGTATACCCGGGTGTATTGAGGTTTGTGACTGTTTTCTGCCCGAGTGCATTGAGGTATTTTCCAAGCAGGGATTGAAGCATTTTATTCCCGCTGGCTGCAAAACTGCACAGTATATATATATATATATATATATATATAATGCATTACAATTCATGAATTTATGCCATCTGGTAGACACGCGAAGCATTGCAGCCTATTCAATCCTAATCATTATCATTTAACAGATCAGCCGCCCGTCAGCCAGGCATGAACCCAGGCTGGGAAGGCAAACGTAACGGGGCTTGTCAGAGGTGAGGAGCGGCGCATTCCAGGTATCTGCCAGGTACATACTGGGTATTTGCTCGAATAAAGTGTGTCGGTGCAGTAGCTACTGCGTTTTATGGTTCTTTCAGATATTGTTAGAATTTCTTTCTTTGTATTTTAATGTTTACATTCATTAATGTTGTAGTAATTAATTGTTTTGATTGGTTAGTGTTACTATTCATTTTGAGTTGGTTTAGGAATTAATTGGTTTGATTGGTTAATGGTTTAATTAATTTATTGTTGATGTTGTTAATTGCTTGTATTGTTTGGATTAGCTGGCTACTGTTTTTATTTAGTGAAGTGTGTTTTTTTGGAGTTTAGTTATGTTTTATTATTGTGTGTCTTGTGTATTAATGTATTGTAATTAGGGTGCCCATTGAGTGCTATAGAGGCTTATCATGCCAATATTATGATTATATGGGTATGATGTACCACTATACTACTCAATGGGTACAGGGTGGGTATAGTCAGGGGTGTGTGCTTAGGCCTCACAGATGGGTGAAGGGGGTATTAGCCCTAAGGATGGGTGTCTAGACCTTGCGGGTGGGTAGCGGTTGGGTTAACCCCTTTATTACCTTAGCGGTATTAACCGCTAAGGTAATGAAGGGGTTAAGTCTCCTCGCAACCCCCCCGCATGTCCTAAACAGCCACTAAGGGCCAAATTCCCCCTTACCCACCCTCGCTATCCACAGTAAGCCTGGCACAGGTGTTTAACCTCTTCATTGCCTTAGCGGTTAGCCGCTAAGGTAATGAAGTTGCTGTACATGCATTTTTCCTGCATCGGATGCATGCCAGGGGGCTCCGGAGCTGCTATTAATGGCTATCAGATCCTGGAGACCCCCGGCATCAATCCGAGGCAGGAAAAGGGCCTGATTTTTTCTAAGTCCCGACACATCGCAGCTCATCGAGGCAATCTCCCCACCAATTTACCTAAATTTTGAGGTGAATTGGATTTGGGGAGAAGATCGCCTTGTAGGGCTGCGATAGGCCGCGACAGCCTACTCGGGGGTATCTGAATCGCGCGAGTTTATGATCCTCCCAAAAATGGTTGATAAGCGGCTGATCGCCGCTCAATTGGCGATTTTCTTTCGATCATAAAATTTTGCGTCGATACAGGCCGTTATCGAGCACTTAACAAGGCTTTCTGAATACGAGTAGCCATTTTGGTCGATAAGTGCTCGATAAGGGCCTTATCGAGGCTTTCTGAATGAGGCCCTTAGTGAGAAAGGTTTAAGATGGGATAGTAAAAAGGTGCAAAGGTGAGAAGACCATTGTTTGAGTGGGAGAGGTGAGTAGGGGTATAACAAGAGGTGAGAGTAGCGATATAGGGTGGTGCAGAGGAGTTTAGAGCCTTAAAGAACAGGAGAAGAATTTTATAGTTTATAAACAGATTATTAGTGTAAGAAATTGTCTTTTTCTTAAAAGTTCAAGCATATGAATGAATGATTGCAGGACAGATGTTGAAGAAATGTTGAAGAGATGTCTTACAAAGATAAGGAGATGTGTCTTAACACTGGAATGAGTTTGAAGGTTCTTCTTGAACTTATAATGTTAAACCTTCCTAGAGTAAAGTATTTTAAGTAAAAGAGGTATGGTTAATCTATTCTAATAACAAGAATTGACATACAAGTTCATACTATGGTTTTACGTTGCTTAAACGGCTCTGTTGACACTGAGGGATTATTGACAACTGTAGGTCCTAGCTAAGATAGAGGCTGTGACAGACAGTTGCCATTTAAGCACTGATGTTGAAGTAACCATTTCAGATATAAAGCTTAAGTTCCTTATATGTTCACAAGGAGATCACATGACATCAGTGGTATAAAATACTGCATGTAAATACCATGTTAGGATAATTCTTAAATGTAAGTTAGCTAACAGGCTGGTTTTATCTGGATAAATAGACAGCAGTTAGGCTGAGAGAAAAAGAAGGAGACTAGGACAGAGAGAATGATAACACCATGAAGAGAAAGACGTGTTAATATCTGGAGAGGATACCAACAGAAAGCTATTATATGCAATGATCAACGACAATATCCTAACCGATTGGGAACGTTATTGCCATTCTTACTATTTTTGTATGTAAGTAATTATTTTCAAAATAAACGTTTTGTTTTGTATGCAACGACAAGAATGCTGAGTTCTGTTATGCTGGAGTAAATTTATAGAAAAGACATAAAGAGACATTTAACAATTAAGAAGTAAGAAAGAGATTTCAGAAGGTCAGAATCAGAAACACGTCTAGAAAAGTAGAAGATTATTTGAATAGCAGAATTTTGAGTGATTTGTAAGGGGGAGAGAGAGAGGTAGGGAGGCCAGATAAAAGAATATTACAGTAATCAATATATGAGAGAACAAGGGCATATATTAGTGTTTTAGCGGTTATGGAACATCTGAAGGGATAAATCCTAGCAATTTTCGAGGAAGAAACTGCAAGATTTAGTAATAATGTTTATATGAGGGGCAGGATAAAGGTTTTAGATCTTACCGCACGCTATTTAGAAAATGACAGTGGGTGTAGTTCCTCTTTGTAAGGTGCAGGCAGTTGAAGAGTGGCCGGGATCCCACTTCTAACACGTAGTTTAAACTTGGAGCTGGATATCTTCGGTGGCCCCACTATTCTAATAAAGTCTTACACTAGACATTATACCAGGCCTGGACTCCCTGTGCGGCCCGCAATGCCCTCCTCCCCCCCCCCAGCCTGCTCTGCAGACACAGGAGGGAAGGAGCGCCAGCATTTTGACCCACTCACCACTCTCTCCTGATCCCGCTCTGCCGAGCGCTAGCATTGTGATGGCCCCCCCCTCCAACCCCCTCTGCCTATTAGGGAAGGATCGGCAGCAGTTTGATGCGATCCATTGCAGGCAGAGAGGATAGAAGGAACAGAGCTGAGGCCGGTCTGACTGCAGAGGGTGGGGGTGGGGTTAGTGACAGCGGAGCCTGTTAGTGAGAGCAGGAAGTGAGGTGCCTGCTGCCAGGGACCAAGATGGCTTCCCCCCTCCACCCATGCTCCACAGTGAAAGGTAGGACACCCCCCCTGCTGCTGCTCGTCAGAGTGGCAGTGTGGCAGTGTGTCAGTGGCAGTGTGTCAGTGGCAGTGTGGCAGAGTTGCAGTGTGTCAGAGTGGCAGTGTGTCAGAGTGGCAGTGTGTCAGTGTCAGTGTGGCAGTGGTAGTGGCAGTGTGTCAGAGTGGCAGTGGCAGTGTGTAAGAGTGGAAGTGTGTCAGTGGCAGAGGTGCAGAGTGGCAGTGTGTCAGTGGCAGTGTGGCAGTGTGTCAGTGGGGCAGTGTGTCAGTGGCAGTGTGTCAGTGGCAGTGTGTCAGTGGCAGTGTGTCAGTGTTTCAGTGGCAGAGTGTCAGTGTGTCAGTGTGTCAGTGTGTCAGTGTGTCAGTGTGTAGTGGCAGTGGCAGTGTGTCAGAGTGGCAGTGTGTCATTGTGTGTCAAGAGAGAGGGGATTTGTCCCGGGATTAAAGGGGTTACACCCCATTTGGCCACCCTCTACTCTCACCTGGGAAGCAAGGGGTTAACTGGACTGGGGTCCAGTAATGTGTTTTTACCTTGCTTCAGCATCCTAATGTATATTCCCCTGTAAAAATTTATTGTTTCTGTTCCAGTGTTGCACCAACACATACACTGGGATTGATGCGGGAGGCTTAAGAGGCTAATGAGCTACAGTTTAGGAAAATACAATTGTGTGGGGTCTTTTGATAAATATCTGGGCTTCAACAGGCTTGATTGAAGTTGGGTGTGAAAAGTACAGAGGGGGTTTGGTGTATGTTAACACATATTGCTGGTAGAGACAGCTAGGACCCAGGCTGGGGCATTGGGTGTGAAATATAGCACCGGTGACAAATGTTCACTACACACAGCCCAGCTTCAAAGGATTTCTTGATGGGGGCCAGGGGTGCGGTTACGCAAGGAGATCTCAGAATGAGTGACCTTATTAAATATAAGAATATTATGAGATGTCCTCAGCTGAACATGCTAAGAGTTACATATGTGTAACCGGGGGACCGAGCCGCAAAAAATTATTACAGACACATGAAGTCTGGCAGGTCCTAAGAGACAGATATTAATATCTCTCTTAATTTTAGTATTACACAGTAATATTTAGTCTCATTGGGAGCGTCATGCGTGCCGGAATGTATTAATATGCCTCGTGTGCCAGTAAGTATTACTGATCTGAAGTTATGAAGTTATTTAGATAGAAAAAGCAGTTTTTAAACGTCCTTGGGTGGGAGGAGTTTTACTCTGAGGAAAACTGTCAACCTCACCACTGATTTATGAGAGGGGCTGGGTTTAGGTTGTGTTCAATGGGAAATAATTGTATAAGAACCAGGCTCAGCCTATGGCTATTGTCTTTCGTGTCTTTGGTGATTTTCAAGAATGCTGCATGAACTGCTAGTCAAGATTTCTGACTATTTCATCATTTCCATCTTAAGTGAGTGTCTATATTTTGTCTGTTATTTGTATAATCTCGTGTGTTCACCTTTTTCAAGGAATAAATTACATTTTATCATATCTAAGTCTCGTTCAGTTCAACCCAGTGATATTTGGTGTGTATTATTAATAGCCTGTCTGAAAGCTACTGTCACAGGCATTAATAAAACTGGTGGCAGAGGTGGGATTGAACTGGACCTATATTACAGTGTTCTGTTCTGTTGTGGGAACATGCTTGCAAAGAGTTGGAAAAGAGCCAGAGCAAACAGATGAGTTAAATATATTAGTGAGGATGGGGACCAGGGTAGAAGCGAGAGGATTAAAGAGGAGGGGGAATGAGATCAAGGCTGCATTTAGTGCAGGTTGAGGAGAAAGGGAGTCAAAGGAATAACAGGTGTGGAAGGGACATGGAGAAATTTCTCTGTGGATGGCTTCTACATTACCTTTGAGATAATCAGCAGTGTTGTGGTTTAAGGAAATGAGCAAAGCATGATGTAGAGGGGGGTCAAAGAAGGGAGTAAAAGACAGAGAAGAGGTTGCATGAGTTGAGTTTGTGCCGGTTTATTTTTTTGTATCACTTTTTTTTTTATTGAGAACAACATTCATCCAAATGAAAACGACAATGTCATAGGCACAGGACAAGATTTTTCAACTGAGTTAAACAACATGTTGTCCCAAAATGGGTATTTTTCAGTTGGTGGGGGGGGGAGGTCTAAGGGGGGGAGACATACTGGGGGGGTGTGGGGGGAGGATGGGGGAACTCTGTTTTCTTCCTCCCTTTCCATCAGTACGAGGACGGCCTAATGCAGGCCTTGTCCTAGCGGGCTGCTCCAGGGGTCCCAGGTATTCCGAAACTGTGGCATTTTTTTATTGAGCATTGCTGTAAGTTTATCCATGGCCATGACCTCGTCTATTCTTCTCAACACCGTTTTTCTCGCTGAGGCTTTGGTGTGTTTCCACGCCGCCGCTATTGAGCATCTGGCTGCGGTTAGGATAGCTGATACTAGTCTACTCGGGGGGGGGGGCAGGTCGTCTATAGGTTTGCTCAGTACCAAGGTCAAGGGGTCCAGGGGGAAAAGAAGCCCTGTAGTTTCTTGTAGAAGCTTCTGGATCTTTGTCCAGTACCTCTGAATTTCCAGACATGACCACCAAATGTGGGCCATGTCCCCCTTTTGACCACATCCCCTCCAGCACAGGGTGGCAGGTGCAGCATGATGTGATTCGATCGCTAGCCAGCAGGTGGAGGCCGGGTTGTAGTTTCAAACCACAGCCTGCTTCAACTGGGCCGCCGAATAATATCTGATCACGTCGGGGACCCCCACACCTCCTCTTGTCTTGGGGGACAACATCACAGACCTTGGTACTCTTGGCCGTTTATCATTCCAAATGAATTGGAACATAAGGGCCTGGATATGTTTCAGGGCTGCAATTGGGACGGGGACAGGGAGTGTTTGGAAGAAATAAAGAAGTCTCGGCAGGACATTCATTTTTATTGATGTAATTCTTCCAAACCAGGAAATTTGGAGCTTTTTCCATTTCTCCAGGTCTTTTATGATTTGGTCAAACAAGGGGGGGTAGTTGGATTGGTATAGGGAGCTATAGGTGCTTGAGATTCTGACTCCTAGGTATTTAATATGGGTAGTGCTCCATCGATATTTATAGTTAGCTTGTAGGAGTCTCCATTCCTTGTCTAATAGGGATACGTTTAGAGCTTCTGACTTGTCCATATTGACCTTGTAGTCAGATACTGCACCGACACACTTTATTCGAGCAAATACCCAGTATGTACCTGGCAGATACCTGGAATGCGCCGCTCCTCACCTCTGACAAGCCCCGTTGCATTTGCCTTCCCAGCCTGGGTTTATGCCTGGCTGACGGGCGGCTGATCTGTTAAATGATAATGATTAGGATTTAATAGGCTGCAATGCTTCGCGTGTCTACCAGATGGCATAAATTCATGAATTGTAATGCAGTATATATATATATACTGTGCAGTATTGCAGCCAGCGGGAATAAAATGCTTCAATCTCTGCCTGGAAAATACCTCAATGCACTCGGGCAGAAAACAGTCACAAACCTCAATACACCCGGGTATACCCGAATTCGTGGGACTAGCCGAGCTCGAATAAAGTGTGTCGCCAGTGTACAGTGCCGAATTGGGATAGCACTCTTTGGAGATTGGGAAGGGAGATGTGGGGGTCCGAGAGTTTCAGGATCACATCATCAGCAAATAAAGAGATTTTGTATTCTGTTTCGCCAATTCTAATACCTTTAATGCTCTGATCTTCCCTAATTGTGGCCGCTAATGGTTCAATTGTTAGGGCGAATAACAGAGGGGAAAGGGGGCAACCCTGCCTGGTTCCATTTCTGATCTTAATGGGGTCCGAGAAGCCCCCTGAAATTTTTACATGTGCTGTTGGGTTTTGGTAGAGGGCTCTAACCCCCTGCAGGAAAGTGCCACTGAATCCAAATTTCAGCATAGTTTGATCTAGGAAGGACCATTTGATTCTGTCAAACGATTTTTCTGCGTCAAGACTAAGGATCATCGCTCTGGTTCCTGTGAGGCGCACATGGTCTATTATATCCACAATTTTGCGGGTGTTGGCAGAGGCCTGTCTACCTGACACAAATCCTACTTGATCTATATGAATGAGCCGTGGGAGAATTGGGTTGAGCCTGTTTGCCAAGATCTAAGAGGTAGGGGGAGAGAATCGGCAAGAATGTTTTATAATAAGCGTTGGTAAACCCGTCCGGGCCGGGCGTTTTAGCTAATTTAAGGGAACCAATAGCTCCTGATAGTTCCTCCTGGGAGATTTCTTTATTTAGATCGTCTATTTCCTTGTTCGAGAGGGATGGGAGGTTACAGTGCTCCAGGTATTGTGTAATTGTCTCGAGGGATGTCGGGTCATGGTTAGGGGGGTGTAAGTTGTAGAGGTCCGAATAAAAATCCGCATATTCCTGAGCTATCTCTTTCTCCATATATGAAATTTGACCGTTTTTAGTGCGGATTTTAGAGATTTGTGATTTAACTCGGGTGCCTCTGAGTTTAGTGGCCAAGAGCTTATCGGCCTTGTTGCCCTTGTCATAAAATTTTTGTCTGGACCATCTCAGTGCTCTCTCTACCTCTTCGAGTTGGGTCTGTTTGAGGGCAGCTCTAGTTTGGTTTAGTTGTTTGAATATTTTTTTGGAGGCTGTGTGCTTATGCTGTTGTTCAAGTTGCGCAATCTTATCTGTAAGGTCTTTTTGAAGCTTGAGTTTCTGTTTTTTCTTATGGGCCGCATTGCTGGGGCCGATACTGACCCTTTATTAATTTGAAAAAAGATAGAGAGTTTTTTCGCTAACTAACATCTCTGTTTCTGGCAGTGGAGCAGGGAGTCGTTTAGCTTCCACTTGTATGGGTTATTCTTTACGAAGGGCAGAGAGAGAGTGAGTTCAATGGGGGCGTGGTCAGACCAGGTGATTGGGCCTATATTTGAGTGGGAGAATGCCTGGAGGATGTTGCTGGTACTTAGAAAATAGTCGATCCTCGAGTAGGACTGATGGGGGGAGGAGAAGAAGGTATAGTCCCTTTGACCCTGGTGCTGTGCCCTCCATATGTCTGTGAGGGAGAATTCTGCCATTATGTCCCTAAATTTTTTGGCTTTCTTTTGAGCTTGAGTAGTGTGGGATGTAGCTGGAAAAGCAGGGGGAGGGATCCTAGGGGTTGTTGATCTATCCTGCGTGTGGGAGGCCACCATGTTAAAGTCCCCTCCGATAATTAGGGAAGAGAGGGCCTGTTGCTCCAGTGAGTCAAGTAGTTTCTGGAGGAACAAGGGTTGGCTTTTATTAGGGGCGTAGATGTTGGCCAATGTTATGGGGGAGCCCGCAAGGGTGCCTTGAAGTATTAGAAATCGACCCTCTGGATCAGATTGAGTTTTGGTGAGGATGAAGGGGACATTATTCCTTATTAGAATAGCCACCCCTCTTTTTTTGGGGAGGGGAGGGGAGAGGGGGGGGAGGGAGTGGGAGAGAGGGGGGAGGGGGGGAGGTGGGGGGAGAGGAGGGGAGAGGGGGGGAGGGGCGAAGGAGGGAGAGGGAGGGAGGAAGGGGGGGAGGGGGGGTTGTATGGCGGGGGTTGCATGGCCGGGGATGGGGAGTAGACGGGGGCTGACAGGCTCTGTGTGTCAAGTTGACATCTGTCAGTCAGGTCCTGTCTCTGGTCTCAGCAGTGTGGAGAGGGTGGACGGGCGCCTGGTCCAGAGTGCTGCGGTCTTCTTTCCCGATCCGAGGAACGACGGCCGGGAGGCTGTTGATGACCCAGGTTGGTGTTCAGCTGATTCGGCTCCACTTCTTTCTCTCGAACCGTGGAGGGAAGCTGGGTGTGGGGGGAGCCCCAGGTTGGTTATGAGCGAGACTGGAGGCGCTGATCCTGGTCTGAGGCGTTGGGGAGCTTCTGATTCGCTATGCGTTCGGAGGCTCTGGGCATTTCTGCTTCTTCCTGGTGCACTGTAGACTTAGAGGGCCCTCTGCTGTTTGGTGGTGGGGTGAGCCCCAGCGCTTTGAGGAAAGAGGGGGAGTCTTCTGGTCTGGAGATGGTATGATGGCGGCCATTTCTCAGAACGATCAGTTTGAAGGGGAAGCCCCAGTGGTAGGTGATGTTCTGGTCCTTTAGAATGTTAATGAGGGGCTTCATCTCCTTCCTCCTGGCCACCGTGACCCTCGACAGGTCGCTGTATATCTGCTGGGTGGGGGGGGAGCCCCAGGTTGGTTATGAGTGAGACTGGAGATGCTGATCCTGGTCTGAGGCGTTGGGGAGCTTCTGATTCGCTATGCGTTCGGAGGCTCTGGGCGTTTCTGCTTCTTCCTGGCGCACTGTAGACTTAGAGGGCACTCTGCTGTTTGGTGGTGGGGTGAGCCCAAGCTCTTTGAGGAAAGAGGGGGAGTCTTCTGGTCTGGAGATGATATGATGGCGGCCATTTCTCAGAACGATCAGTTTGAAGGGGAAGCCCCAGTGGTAGGTGATGTTCTGGTCCTTTAGAATGTTAATGAGGGGATTCATCTCCTTCCTCCTGGCCACCGTGACCCTCGACAGGTCGCTGTATATCTGCTGGGTGGGGGGGGAGCCCCAGGTTGGTTATGAGCGAGACTGGAGGTGCTGATCCTGGTCTGAGGCGTTGGGGAGCTTCTGATTCGCTATGCGTTCGGAGGCTCTGGGCGTTTCTGCTTCTTCCTGGCGCACTGTAGACTTAGAGGGCACTCTGCTGTTTGGTGGTGGGGTGAGCCCAAGCTCTTTGAGGAAAGAGGGGGAGTCTTCTGGTCTGGAGATGGTATGATGGCGGCCATTTCTCAGAACGATCAGTTTGAAGGGGAAGCCCCAGCGGTAGGTGATGTTATGGTCCTTTAGAATGTTAATGAGGGGCTTCATCTTTTTCCTCCTGGCCACCGTGACCCTCGACAGGTCACTGTATATCTGGATTCTGTTATTTTCTATGTGGAGGTCTCCTGCTTTTCTGCTCGCGGACATGATTCTTTCTTTGGCGGAGTACATGTGAAATTTAATAATCACATCTCTGCGACGGTTTGGATCCGAGGATTTCGGGCCTAGCGCTCGGTGAGCTCTGTCCATTTGTATATCGTGCTCCGTCAAGTCCGGGACCAGGGACCGGAACAGCTTGTGCAGGTAAGGTTGGAGGACCTCAGGTGTGACTTCTTCAGGTATATTTCTTATCCGGAGGTTCTGCCTGCGGTCCCTGTTTTCTTGGTCCTCGAGGGAGTCTTTTAACTCTTCAATGACCTTTCCCAGTCTGATCACCTCTTCCTCTGTGCTATTTTGCGATCCTATTACATCTCTGATCTTGTGCTCTAGCTTGTCAGTGCGCTTCGTGAGGCCGTTGATATCTGCCCTTAGGCTCTCCAAGGCAGCATTCGCGTCTTCCTGGACTCCTCTCCTCATTTGGAGGAAAAGGGCATCGAAGTATTGTTTATTTAGGCCGAATTCCGATGGTTCTCGGCTGTCTGTGTCTGGCGCCCGATCCACATTTGAGGCCTGCATGGCCTCCTCGGCGCCGTCTTGCGAATCGCAGCTCGGCTCCGGCAAGCGCTGCGCGGGGGTAAAGTACTTGGTGACCCCTTGAGTCTGGGCCACTTTTCCTTTTGAAGGCATGGTCCCCTGTTCTTGTATGTTTTGGGGGTGTTTTGGAGATTTTTTTTGGTGGCGGTGAGTACGTAAATGAGCGGGTTAGCGGCGAGGGTTTTCGGGAGCCCTACAACCCGACCATGCTCTGAGATGTCACCGGAAGTCCTCCCCAAATGAACATTTTTATTGAAATAAAGTCATTTTATTGATTGGTTGTCTGGGGTTTTCTGGAGTTATGGGGACAGGGGGGGGGGGGGTAGAGGGGAGACAGATCACAGCCTCTCCTGTCCAGCACCTCCCCACCCTCCACTGCCGAGGGACGGCTCCTCTGGGGCTGAAGGGGAGACTCGTGGCTCCTGCACCGCACCCTGTCGCAGAGGGTCAGGCCAGCTCCTAAGTGAACATTTTTAATGTAGTAAAGACACTCTTGCCTATTTCTGTTGATTGGGGACTCCCTCTTAGTTCAGACCCCAGATGGCCCCCAGGGACCACCGCAAGATCTCAGCTCGGGGGCAGGAGTACAAGGGAGACAGTTCACAGTTTCTTTTATCCAGCACCTCCCCACCTTTCACTGCTTTGTGGTGGCCATTTTGGGGATGGAGGGAAGGCTCGTGGATTATGCGCCGCTCCTGCCCACGAACGGGCTAGCCTGCCATCGGAGGGAACGACCGCAGGTCCACCCTCCCCCGCGAGAAACCCGCGTCGGCAATCTAAGGGGCCAGGGGGAGATACACGGACCAGCGCTTGGACGGCACCTCTGTGGAGCGCCGATCCAAAATTGCCGCTGCTCCCTTCAATGCAGCTCCGTTCCGCTGGCCGCTCTCTCACTGCAGCGGCAGGGTCAGCTCCGCTGTTGCTTCAGCGGCGGAGTTGAGGTGAGGCAGATGGGGAGTTGAGGTGAGTTGAATGGGGAGGGATCGCGTGTGTTCGGCAGCAGGGGGGGCCTGAAGGCAGCAGGGGGGGGGCCTGAAGGCTGCAGGGGGGGCCTGAAGGCAGCAGGAGGGCCCCGCCGCGCTCCTCCAATTCTCCCCGACAGAGCCGGCAACCAGTACTGGACGGGGGGGAAGGAGATTGCCTCCCGAGCCACAGTCTCACCTCTGTGTCGGCTTGCTGGGGCGGAGATTTTTGCCGACGGTCTCGCCAAACGCAGCTATCAGGGAAGGCACCCCAGCCCGACGGCCATTTTAGCTCACGCGCAGGGCCAAGTTAACAGAGGCCTCTCACACCTCATGCTCTCGCCTGCTCCTTCTGGACCCTGGGAGGGTCACTGAACGTTCACCCGCCCCTCCGGTGTGTCTTTTAATGATTTTTATTATTTTGGGACTTGATAAAGTCCTATTAGGCTCCTTGTGGAAGCAGAGATATTATTGCCTGCGACCGTTTGGTTCGACTCCTTGGCCACGCCCCCGTGCCGGTTTATTTTAAGGGGAAGTAGCTATGTTTGGCAAGAAAAAGAGCAGAGTTAAGGCAGGAAAGAATGAATTTGTAGTGAAAAAAATCACTTAGTGAGTATAACCCCCTAGAGTGGAAAGAGTGTAAGAGCATAGATATCATGGCTGCGTGTTTAGCTTGGGTTGTGGGTAGGAGTGCCATGAGTATTGGCATACAACAGGCGCATACTGGTCAAGTGTGGAGGCAAGACCATTGTTGTAAGTTGTGACAAGGCTGTTTGGCTCTGAGGTGGGTGGCAGTAAAGAAAGCTTCGATTTTACAATGGATTTCAATATCTGAAGGTCAATTGAATGGTGGTAACAACTATAGCAAGAAGAGGCTGAAGTGTCATGAATGCGAGAGATGAAAAATTAAATGAAGTTAGGGTCAGAGAGGGGAAATTGAGAGATTGAGAAATAGGTAAGGAACATTTTTTAGTAAAGATGAGGTCAAAGAATTGGCCATCCTTGTGTATATTGGAAGCAATCAATTGGGGGAGACCAAAGGAGGAAGTGATAGCGAGGAGATGAGATAAGAGGGGTCATCAATGTATCAGAAGAGAGGAAGAAAGATAACCAGAATTCAAAGTCAGATAGGCAGATAGAGTGGGAGCATGTAAGGCTATGTGGCCTTCAGATGACAGTAATATGTGGAGAGTGGAGAGTGGAGAGAAAAGCAGAGTAGTGTGGGTCTCAAAGGATGAGAATGTCAGGTGGGTAGGGAGGAGCGGAAATTTGCAGTGAAAGCACAGGACAATTCCCACGCTACCCTTTTTGTTCTGTGGAAAGTAGAGTAGATGGTGCTCATCTCTAACTAGGTGGCCGACCCGCAGGGCTGTTAAAGGATAGGGAGATTGACCATAGACCTTGGGACTGAGCCCTGATTGAATAGAATATCCAGGTCACAGGCTGAAGTCGGAGCAAGGTGCAGCACTGTACTGTAGTCAGGATCACAGTTCCAAGATGAGGGCAGGGTGCAGAAGCAAGATCAGGGCAGGAGAAAGGCAAACAGCCTGCACTGAACATTTTCCTGGACTTGGATTCTAAGTTCAAAGCATGAAATAAAACAAGGTCTAGGAACACAAGGACCAGAAACCTTTCTCAGGCACTTGCTGGCAGTAAATGGCTGCTTCTGAAAGTCTGGGGACAGGTAACGGTAATTACCCATCTTGTGTCAGGGCAAAGTGAAGCTACTTCTGATTTCGGACAACTTGGTAATATTGATATTGAGGCAGGCATTCAGGTTGAAGCTGGTAATCTATTGTCTTTTATGTGAGATACTTACCTTCACCTTATCACTGATTATATGATATATTTACTACACTATGAGTTGTGCGCTGGTCTTGTTTTTTCTGTAATACTGTGAAGCTGTAGTTTGTGGCTACTGCAGCTGATATCAGTGATAAAATTAGCAGCATGTACTGTAGCTTTGTTTCACCAGGTCATTAGGAATGGCTCACACTCAGTAGGAAAGAGAAACTATGATCCAGCTCAGTAACGTGTGTTACTCTGCTCAGAACGAGTCCAATGTAATCACCCAACACGTTTCATCGCGATATGCAACTTCCTCATGGGTAGGTATCTTGGGAGGTAACAATACACCACTATGTACCCTTCAGAAAACATTGTAATTAATTTTAAAAAGGATCCTCCAATCAAATTGAATTGCAGTATAAAAACTCAAAAGAAGATAATAAAAGCTATGTTTTCTTCAATAATAAAAGCACAATCAATCTTGTTAATATGTGCTATTTATACAAAATTCAGTTCTAACTAAGTGCAACAATTAGATACAATAATCTTGACAACATGTAAAATAGAAGCATATATTGTAGGTTTCTAAACAGCGGTTCTAAACCTGCAGCATATTTATATATGATTGCAACATGAGAGATGCAATCATTTACCATTTAGTAGAAAAGTGGATAAATGGAAAGCCATATATTATCCAAACCACTCTCTACCAAGATATTAAAGGGTTTGATTGAAAATATGAGATCTGACTTGTCAACAGCCACAGAGGAGATGCACTATTACATTGGACTATAATATACTGAGAACAGGAAAGACTAACATATTGTGCTGATATCAAGATGTTCATTTAACCCATTAGGGATAAGTGAATACATCTTGAAAATCCAATAGGACTCCTGATGACCTAATCATTTGAATCTATCTGGAACAGATGATATATTGGTGATACAGATGTAGACTTTACTTTCTACTAGCTGATATACCCGCGTTGCCCGGGATTGAATGGTCCCGCTCCCCCTCTCTGTCCACTCACCCCCTATCTCTGCTCCCCATTGCCCTCTCTCTGTGGGTGGGTGAGTTAGTGACTGGGTGGGTGAGTGAGTTAGTGACAAGGTGGGTGAGTGAGTTAGTGACTGGGTGGGTGAGTGAGTGAGTTAGTGACTGGGTGAGTGAGTTAGTGACTGGGTGGGTGAGTTAGTGACTGGGTGGGTGAGTGAGTTAGTGACTGGGTGGGAGGGTGAGTTAGTGACTGGGTGGGTGAGTGAGTTAGTGACTGGGTGGGTGAGTGAGTGAGTGACTGGGTGGGTGAGTGAGTAACTGGGTGGGTGAGTGAGTTAGTGAATGGGTGAGTGGGTGAGTTAGTGACTGGGTGGGTGAGTGAGTTAGTGACTGGGTGGGTGGGTGAGTTAGTGACTGGGTGGGTGGGTGAGTTAGTGACTGGGTGGGTGGGTGAGTTAGTGACTGGGTGGGTGAGTTAGTGACTGGGTGGGTGGGTGAGTTAATGACTGGGTGGGTGAGTTAGTGACTGGGTGGGTGGGTGAGTTAGTGACTGGGAGGGTGGGTGGATGAGTTAGTGACTGGGTGGGTGAGTGAGTTAGTGACTGGGTGGGTGGGTGAGTTAGTGACTGGGTGGGTGGGTGAGTTAGTGACTGGGTGGGTGGGTGAGTTAGTGACTGGGTGGGTGAGTGAGTGAGTTATTGACTGGGTGAGTGAGTTAGTGACTGGGTGGGTAAGTTAGTGACTGGGTGGGTGAGTGAGTTAGTGACTGGGTGGGAGGGTGAGTTAGTGACTGGGTGGGTGAGTGAGTTAGTGACTGGGTGGGTGAGTGAGTGACTGGGTGGGTGAGTGAGTGAGTGACTGGGTGGGTGAGTGAGTGACTGGGTGAGTGAGTTAGTGACTGGGTGGGTGAGTGAGTTAGTGACTGGGTGGGTGAGTGAGTTAGTGACTGGGTGAGTGGGTGAGTTAGTGACTGGGTGGGTGAGTGAGTTAGTGACTGGGTGGGTGGGTGAGTTAGTGACTGGGTGGGTGGGTGAGTTAGTGACTGGGTGGGTGAGTTAGTGACTTGAGTTAGTGACTGGGTGGGTGAGTTAGTGACTGGGTGGGTGGGTGAGTTAGTGACAGGGTGGGTGGGTGAGTTAGTGACTGGGTGGGTGGGTGAGTTAGTGACTGGGTGGGTGGGTGAGTTAGTGACTGGGTGGGTGGGTGAGTTAGTGACTGGGTGGGTGGGTGAGTTAGTGACTGGGTGGGTGGGTGAGTTAGTGACTGGGTGGGTGAGTTAGTGACTGGGTGGGTAAGTTAGTGAGTGGGTGGGTGAGTGAGTTAGTGACTTGGTGGGTGAGTGAGTTAGTGACTGGGTGGGTGAGTGAGTTAGTGACTGGGTGGGTGAGTGACTGGGTGGGTTGGTGAGTGACTGGGTGGGTGAGTGAGTGACTGGGTGGGTGAGTTAGTGACTGGGTGGGTGAGTTAGTGACTGGGTGGGTGGGTGAGTTAGTGACTGGGTGGGTGAGTTATTGACTGGGTGGGTGGGTGAGTTAGTGACTGGGTGGTAGGTGAGTTAGTGACTGGGTGGGTGGGTGAGTCAGTGACTGGGTGGGTGGGTGAGTGACTGGGTGGGTGGGTGAGTTAGTGACTGAGTGGGTGAGGGAGTGACTGGGTGGGTGAGTGACTGGGTGGGTGAGTGAGTTAGTGACTGGGTGAGTGAGTGACTGGGTGAGTGAGTGAGTGACTGGGTGGGTGGGTGAGTGAGTTTGTGACTGGGTGGGTGAGTTATTGACTGGGTGGGTGGGTTAGTTAGTGACTGTGTGGTACAGTAGGTGAGTTAGTGACTGGGTGGGTGAGTTTGTGACTGGGTGGGTGGGTGAGTAACTGGGTGGATGAGTGAGTGACTGGGTGAGTGAGTGAGTGAGTGACTGGGTGAGTGAGTGACTGGGTGGGTGAGTGAGTGACTGGGAGGGTGAGTGAGTGACTGGGGGGGTGAGTGAGTTAGTGACTGGGTGGGTGAGTGAGTCAGTGAGTGGGTGGGTGAGTTAGTGAGTGGGTGTGTGAGTTAGTGACTGGGTGGGTGAGTGAGTTAGTGACTGGGTGGGTGAGTGAGTTAGTTACTGGGTGGGTGAGTGAGTTACGGACTGGGTGGGTGAGTGTGTTAGTGACTGGGTGGGTGAGTGACTGGGTGGGTAAGTAAGTGACTGGGTGGGTGAGTGAGTGACTGGGTGGGTGAGTGAGTGACTGGGTGGGTGAGTTAGTGACTGGGTGGGTGGGTGAGTGAGTTAGTGACTGGGTGGGTGGGTGAGTGAATTAGTGACTGGGTGGGTGAGGTATTGACTTGGTGGGTGGGTGGGTGAGTTAGTGACTGGGTGGTAGGTGAGTTAGTGACTGGGTGGGTGGGTGAGTTAGTGACTGGGTCGGTGGGTGAGTGACTGGGTAGGTGAGTGAGTGACTGGGTGAGTGAGTGAGTGACTGGTTGGGTGGGTGAGTTAGTGACTGGGTGGGTGAGTGAGTGACTGGGTGGGTTAGTGAGTGACTGGGTGAGTGAGTGACTGGGTGAGTGAGTGACTGGGTGAGTGAGTGAGTGACTGGGTGAGTGAGTGACTGACTGGGTGGGTGAGTGAGTTAGTTACTGGGTAGGTGAGTTAGTGACTTGAGTTAGTGACTGGGTGGGTGAGTTAGTGACTGGGTGGGTGGGTGAGTTAGTGACTGGGTGGGTGGGTGAGTTAGTGACATTGAGTTAGTGACTTTGAGTTAGTAACTGGATGGGTGAGTTAGTGACCGGGTGGGTGGGTGAGTTAGTGACTGGGTGGGTGAGTTAATGACTGGGTGGGTGGGTGAATTAGTGACTGGGTGGGTGAGTTAGTGACTGGGTGGGTGGATGAGTTAGGGACCGGGTGGGTGGGTGAGTGAGTTAGTAACTGGGTGGGTGGGTGACTGGGTGGCATTTCCCCCTCCCCCCCATACTGGAGGCGGCGGCCTGAAGATAGCAGGCGGGCCGGCATTCCCCCCCTGCATCCCTCATATGTCATGCCACGACATGAAGCTAGAGGGCAGGCCGGCATCCCCCCCGCACCCCCATACATTACGTGGCAGCGGCATGCAAATAGTTAGCGTCCCGGCATCCTCCACACCTCAGGCAGCATGAAGATAGCGGTTTGGCCTCCCCCCCACCTCACACGGAGAGGAACCTTTGGGGAGGCGGCTGGGAGTGTGGGAGGCACGGGGGTGGGGGAGTGACGACAGTCAGCCCCGCTGCGGCCGCCACTGCTCTGCTCCCCCCACCGGCATTTTAAGGGCGGGGCGAGGATGAAGTGCGTGCCGAGATGTGTTTCAGGCGGTAAGAGGGCGGTAAGGAGGCGGGAGAGTGTGGTGCGGCTGTGGAGCCCCAGAGGTCTGTGAGGTGAAGGGAGCAGTGGCGGTGCCCAGTGGAAGGGAGGCAGCCACCGTGATCGGGCAGAAGGGGGACACATCACCCACCCATCCCCCCCGGGGGCAGCGCAACTGTTATGGATTACAGGTGTTTTCTGGCATATAACGCATAATGAATACAGGTCACAGGTACATATATACATAGTATCATTGTAAGGCCTAGTATAGCTTAGAGTATACTGTTAAAATCCTGGTTTTCTTGTCTTAGAAATAATAGCTTGTTTTGCTCAGATGTGGCAGGATATTGGGACAGGTTACATAGACATAAAAGGGGAACTAATACCGGTAAACACGCCGTGGTTTGAACGGTAACTTATGAAATATCATATGTCACTAACTGTAATTCCTAGATCGTAAACATCATACGTCACTAACTGTAATTCCTAAATCATAAACATCATACGTCACAAACCACAGAGTATGGACACATGACACGTGACACACGTACGCAGTAAACAATGCACTCTATAATAGGTTTGCCCGACTCCATGTTAGACCAGAGAGAGAACCGAACTTAGGTGTGAAGTCACACAGATGAGACTTGAGCTGGGACTGGCTGACCTATCGTAATATCTTTTGGTTTGTGAGTATTGACAATGCATACAGTATCTAGTTATAATCTCTGCATAAGTTAGGAATGGATTGGTAACATACTGTAACTGCTAGCCATTAGCTTATAAGAAGCTTGTTCTGATATTTTTGATATTTCTGATATTTCTGAATATTGTTGTGATACAATAAATGATAAACCTTTTCTTATACAAACTCTGAGTACCCTTTCTTTATAATAATCTCACGATAACCTCCATATCATAATATGTGAGAGTGTGGCCGAGACTTTTTCAAGTGCAACATTGTGGTTTGTGTTCTCTGCTTAGTGCAGGATATAACTCACCATAAGGCGACACTTGATAAAGGAAGGTAGGTTTTTTGGACCCAGATTATGGCGCCCCAACGTGGTTAATTACTCATGAGTTGTATAATAAATCTTACGTTACCCAGTTAATCTTGAAAGTACACGTGTATGCTATTTCCTCTTTATAAAAGAGAAGGTACAATTTTCATTATATATATATATATAGTATATCATGGCTGTTACGGATTTTGCACGAGTTGCAGATCTGAATGTTTTAATGAGGAATCAGTATCAGAGAAATCTGATTGACGGTGAAACTCTGGCATTTGAAATTCAATTTGGCCCGTGGGGACCTGGGGCAAGATACTGCTATCTAACAATAGACACCACAGCTGATCCAAACACATATCAGTACATACAACAGGCATTTGATCCGTTGATACACACGATCATTAATTTGACACATAATGCAGCGACTGTCATTTTGGGGCAACAGCCTGTGATCCTATTGGGTTAACTAAGCCACAAGCCAGTGACAGGAAGCCTGAGCGATCGAACGCAGACAAGAGGGGAAATTTTCTTGTCCAAGAGAGAAAGTGGAGACCTCCGTTCACCCAGTATCAGACTCCAGTTTATCCTAGAGACGAGCAGTGGGACAGAAGAGGTAATTTTCAAAGAGATAATAGAAGTTTTCAGACTCCTACACCACAGACTACACCACAAACTACACGCTTTGAACAGCAAGCTCGTAATGAGGGTGCAGTGTCCAGATATAATCTGAGACAATATATTAAAACTCCTGACAGATATGGGCAAGGCAAGGCTAGCGAAATTAAATTTCGTGACAAGCGTACAGGTTTTGCTACGCAGACTTCAGGACTAACAAATAGCCAACGTGAGGTTAAGCAAGCTGCAGCAGCGACACCGGCGACCACAGAGAAGTTTGTTGGGAAGATAACTCACTTCCCTGCAGACCTCCTCTTTGAGGAATGACAAACTTAACGTTACACATTCACTACAAGGGAAAAGATTATACTGGCCTATTAGACACACAAGCCGACATATCCCTTGTAAGAACTGATATTTTAATAGATGAAAATTATGTACACGACATCACGATACAAACAATTGAAGGAAATGGCACTTATCCTTCATATTATTTAGACTTAAAAATTAATGACAGAAAAGTTTCTATTGAATTAGTTGAACATGATAGATTAGATTGTGATTTTCTAATAGCATACAAAGATGTGGCTTCCTTCTTTACAATAAAAGAGGAAGTTACAGAAAACCGCAAGCAGACGGAATTGACTGTGAAATTTGACTTGGAAAAAATTATCACAGATCAATGTAATGAAAGTGCTTTTAATGACAAAACAAAATTGTATAATTGGTTAATGACACACAAATATATTTTTCAACAATGGGAAAATCAGGTGGGATTAAGAAAAGGAATTGTACATAATATTAATACATGTTCTACACTTCCAAAGAAACAGGCACAATATAAAATTAATCATGCCGCCTTACCAAGCATACAAATTGTAATCAATGATTTGCTTAAACAAGGAGTACTGCTTGAACAGTATAGCCAAATGAATACTGCAGTATATCCAGTACCTAAAAAAGATGGTTCATGGCGAATGGTGTTAGATTATAGGGAAGTGAACAGAGTCACACCTTCAGTGACAGCACAGAACACACATTCACCTTCAATCTTAAACGGATTACAGCGTAAACGCTTTAAAACTACATATTATTTAAGCAACGGATACTTTTCTCATCCAATCACGCCTGAGAGTTATTGGCTAACTGCATTTACCTGGCAAGGTAAACAATTGGTTTTTACACGCTTACCACAAGGTTTTGTAAATTGTCCAGCTTTATTCACAGCAGACGTAGTCTCACTATTGTCTAAATTTGACAATACAGAAACTTATGTTGATGACGTTTATTTATCACATGACACAGAAGAAGAGCATTTTAAAGCTATGACAGAAGTGTTAATTACATTGACAGAAGCAGGTTACCTTGTTTCCTTAAAGAAATCTCAGCTTGCAAGAGAAACTGTGACATTTTTAGGCTTTGAAATAGCTGAAAATGGCAGAGGCCTCTCTACTAATTACAGAGAAAAAGTTTCCAACATCAGTGTTCCTAAATCACTAAAACAGTTAAGAAGCATTATTGGGTTACTGAATTTTTCAATGACGTTTATCCCAGATTTTAATGTACTGATTGAACCATTACATCACGCAACATCACGCGAGATTAAGTAAGAGCAGACTAGACCGAAAACACCTTTTAAATGGTTAACAGTTGAGGATGAGGCATTACGAAAGTTATTAGCAGCAGTTAATGATGCTTCCTACTTAGCGCAGCGCGACCCAACAAAACCATTGTCAGCTTATGTAAACATTTCACCTCTAGCTGCATACATTAGAATTTACAATGCTATGGAAACAGTACCAATTACATTATTATCTTATGTATTTACAAACACAGAGAAGAGATATTTGCCGCTTGAAAAACTATTATCAGCGATTACACTCACAGTGCTGAAATCACGTGATTTGGCACAGGGACAGGATATCTATATATACACTTCAGTATCTTCACTAGCAACATTGCAGAAACAGACCATTCCGGACAGGAAGGCGTTAAGAAGCCGCTGGTTAAAGTGGTACACAATTATAGAGGATCCTCAAATACATTTTGTGCATGATAAAACTTTAACTACACTAGATGACCTCCCATCCCCTTTTGAAGGAGTGACATGGGAAAATCAAACACATCCAAATGATTTTTATACATGCATTTTCTACACAGATGGTTCAGCTGTAGACTCCAGCAGAGAAGGAGTGAATAAATCTGCAGGTTCAGGAATTGCGAAATATGACGCATATATGAATTTGATGCACAGTTGGCAATTACCTATAGGAGATCACTCTGCACAGTTTGCAGAGATTCGTGCATTAGCTTTTGCTATGAAAGAAGCACTTACAGTTAAGGGACATGTACTTATAGTTACAGATTCCGCTTATTTAGCACGTTCAGCACTGCAGGACCTACCAATTTGGAGATCAAATGGATTTTTGAATGCCAAAAGGAAACCACTCACGCATATAGCTAAGTGGAAGGCCATTGCGGCCTATCTTGATCAAAAGCCTGATATTGAAATTGTACACGAGCCAGCGCACAGAACGCTTGGTTCATCGGTTCATACTATGGGTAACCAGTTTGCAGATAGTCTCGCGCAAACTGTAAGTCAGAAGTTTGCCGTTAACAAAGTGTTAACAAGGGCACAGTCAAAGTCAGCCAGTCTCGATGCAGATTTGTATGCTTGTCTGGATGCTACCAGGCCTAATCCACCTGGGTATCCTAAGAAATACTCATTTAAACAGGTCAACAATAATTGCATGGTTGTAATTGATGCTAATGAATTCATTGTTCCTCCTGTAGCAAGCAGGATGCAGATCGCTACGCAAGCACACGACAGTGTGGGACACCCTCACCTAGGGAGAGAAAATGTTTTGTTGACACTGAAACACAAATATTGGTGGCCGAACATGAGGAAAACAGTTAAGACAGTTCTAAGCAACTGTAAACCATGTCGGTTGGTAAACAGTCCTAATCATCAGACCCCACCATTCATTATTAATGCAATACCGAACAAACCGTTTGATTTAATATATTTAGACCATATTGGACCTTTGCCAGCATCACATTCCTACAAACATGTTTTGGTTTGTGTTGATGCTTGTACAAGGTTTACGTGGTTATACCCCGTTCGTAGTACGACATCTAGCTCTACGCTTAATTGTCTCAACACCTTAGTAAGTGTGGCTAAGCCCAAGGCCTTTCATTCCGATGGTGGACCTGCTTTCACAGCAGCAGAAACCAAGGAGTGGGCCGCAATATTAGGTATTGACTGGGCATACAGCTCGCCGTCATATTCTGGAAATCGCTGGAATCTTTGCACGTAAAAATTACGAGGTAAAACGACTTTTAACCAAAATGCTATCTAATCGGCCTACACAGTGGTATCCACTCTTAGTTACAGTTCAAATTGGCCTAAATAATATTCCTAACACAATAACTGGTAAAACACCACATGAACTGTTATATGGTACTCCTATGAATACACAGTTTACTAATGATTCTATTTCTGTCCCAGGGAGACTTGAACAAATATTAATTTTACAGGAATTGAGGGATTCTTTTTCCCATACAGCCCACACACCACGTAATCCTGCAGCTTGGACGCCGCAGATTGGACATTCGGTCCAGGAGAGGGTTGCTAAGGTAAAGCCGTTGCGGCCTAAGTGGAAGAAACCTACCACAATACTGAAAAAGATAAATGAAAGAACCTTTGTTATCCAAGATACTAAAGGCAGAGAAAGAAAAGTGAGTATCGATAATCTTAAACCTACAGCTCATTGCAGTAACGACACTGTTCAAGATGGAGGAGACACCGTATCTGCGACAGACTTCGATGGAGCTGCAGCCTCTCGAAGCACAGATTGCAAGACAACAGGATGTGGAAAATAATCATGCAGGTGAGGTCCTACAAGCTGAAGCTGACTTCCCTGACAGTGATCAAAGACATATATATGTGTTATCTGCCATACCGGATCAACGCAATATTTACCGGAAGGCCTGTCAAACAATGGCTAAGGTGATCACAAAGAAAAGACTGTTAAAGACTATTTTGTGTCTCTCAATCTGTTTTGCTTTTCTAGCAATATCGGCCAGCGTTATTTTCAGGTTACAATGGCATTTTGTGACTCAGCAAGAAGGCGAGATCATCAACTGGAAACGTACAGCTGCACATGGTATTACCACACCAGACTCCGGAATCGTGAAACGAGGACTACACTACGATTTGAAACCGGTGGAGATACAGTCGGTGGGTATACCTCAAGGTGTGTATTGGAAGCCGTTTCCTAAACCTATCATCCAGAAACGAAAGACTTTGGGGATTTCACAGGTTGTGCTGTTTGATTCTACTGTGCTAGCTAAAGAAGCTGGTATAACTACGCCAGAAGAAAGGAAGCTGGTGACACAACATCTGAATGCACAGATGCAACAGCTGCAATCTACAAGCCTGAAATATGATTTACCCCTTCATGACCATTGGAAGCAGCAAAGCTACCGTGAACAACGTTGTCATGCTGAATTTGGACATTGCTATTTCATTGACTTTCAAGGAACACGTAAATGGCCAACGAAGGAGCTGAAAGCTGATCATTGCCCTCGGCCTGGTGTGACCATGGACAATATAAGGTATAAGCAATACCCTATTTTCTATCTGAATACAGGTCAAATCACTCAGAACGGATTCGTTCCCAACGGACAGACTGATCCAAGAGTGGCATTCTGGGAAGGTGCTGAATAAGAAGAGTACAGAATCCCTGGAGGGGTAAGACCTTATACTTCTGCTGTTTTTTGCACTGACAGTATTTACTCAGAATGGTGGAACTCATCAATAACCGCTGAGGACCTGTTACACAAACTTCAAGATGTGATGGAAGATGCTAAAACTGGACAGCTACAGACAGCAGCACTCCCGAAAGAATGGAATACACAAGGTGATGGTATGTTGTTTCGTGAACCTACAGCATGGGACACTTGCACTCAACCACGCTTTGCTACATTTACCAATACTACATACTACAGCCATTCATGTAAAGGTTTCAAGAATGCGTGTGGTATCACATTGGAGAAATTGATCAATGAAGGAATCTGTGATAAGGACACTACAGTATTCAAATACGGTTGTAAACCGTGTTCTTTTTATTACAATCTCACGCAAGGCTATTTTAACTGGCAACCGAAAATGATTGATCAAGGATTTTTACATTTTTCTGGGTTACGAGGTTTTTGGTGTGTGGAGCGAATAGTGATTATGAAACCTAATTACAAAGTCTACTCCCTGTTCCAGAAATGTCTCAATGATAGTTTGCATATGAATGTAGACACGGTAATCAGGGCGATGAGCGATTTGATGAATGTTCAAATAGCTCCAAATGATAAACCCTGTGATTATGATACGTGCACCACACATAATATTGTTAACATGCCCTACTCAGAGGCAATGTGGGGTACGAATGCAACAATTAATACCATAGTGTATTATGAAAATGACACAGAGTTCATGAATGAATGTAAAGTTTCAAGTAAAACATCTACAAGAAAATTGCTTACTAACGATGATGTTCTTATAACCACAGGACACCTGCTGAGTGACTCTGTTTCTGTTATAAGTCAAATCTCTGACTCAAATGATGAAGAATTAAGGAGAGGTATTTTGGTGTTAAGAGATCACATGATAAAAATTGCTTCCTACACAATTTCAGATATAACAGTGTTATCTGAAGAAATTAAAGCTTTGGTTATTCTTAATCACATTACTTCTATCAGGTTAACATTGCAAAGTAAAAAGGTTGACATATCACTTTTAAGTCTCACTTTGATCACACAGACTCTCAATTTAAGTCCGAAAGAATCTGAGATCCTGGCATATGTTTCACAAACCACAGTTTATGACATACGAGAAAGAAACCACAGACGGGTTCATAACCCTGATGACTCATTATGGGAAGTGTTTTTGTACTATGAATTATTTATTCCAGGTGACGTATATACAACAAATTGGGAACTGCTTAATTTTGGACACATAACACATACAGGTTCTTATTTCGCAAGGGTGCAAGTTGATCAACCATTTCAGTACATGTCTGTGAAATGTGATCGTGAATTTTTCATCAGCACTATAAGATGTGTTGATAGAGGTTATTTGATTTGTGATGACATTATACAGCACATGCCTTGCAATGATCAAATGCAAGGTAGCAACTGCCCGATAACTGCAATGCCTATTCAAACTCCTTTTACATTAATTCACAGCTTAGATAATGGGAGTTACATAGTATTATCTACAGAAGAGGATTGCGATATTCCTCCTTTTCAGGCATCACTTGTCACGGTTAATGAGAGTATACAGTGTTATGGTACTACATTTATTCCACCTCTGTTACATCAGACATTCACATCTGGAGTACATTTCCAGGTACCAGCTATCACACTGATCCTTCCTCACATGACAGCCTATTTGGCACATTTAAAGAAAATGAAGGTTACTATAGGGTTCACACATGATATAGTACATACCCTTTTACAGAGAGTTCACAGTGAATTACTATGTGTTGATTTACACCCGGGTGATTTTCCCCAGTGGTTAACTACACTAGGTGAATCATTGAAAACTTTTTGGCCAATGACAGGTAATTTTTTGACAAAAATAGGCACTAGCCTACAAACTACTGGTAAAAGTATTTTTAGTGGACTAGGAAATGCGTTTGGAATCCTAGGTTATTTGAAACCACTATTGTTTTTTATTTTAGGGATAATAATCCTTGTTATTTTGCTTCGTATTTTCTCATTTCTTCCGAAGATGAAGATGAAGAGGCGTTCAGCTTAATCACATTTTGCTTTCTAGCATATATTCTTATATTTTTACCTAGATACTAATATACTGTTTTAAGCACACAGGTCAAATCTAACCTGCTGCAGTATGCTTTGTTGCAAGGACACAGACGAAAAGAAAGATACTTCACAAATCTTGCGTCTACCACGTTCCTATCAAACCTCCATGAAGATGTACTTAGATGAACTGGTTTTGCCACATCGGAAACCCCGCAAAGTGCATGCAGTTCACAACACGATGAGAGACTTTATGTATCAGGACTCTCTTGCTTCCTCTGGACCGTTTTCAGTTTTAACACCTAATGGGACATTGCTACCGCGTAGCTTGCTAATGTTATGTAATTTTTGGCAAGTGAAATCTTTGCTATCTCTTGGTGATCAACCCAACTTCAAGTGTAGAGACATTCACCGTCAAATATTTCAAATGTCTTTTTATACAATTGAAGAAGGTCATATTAGCATTGTTAGCCACGGGTCATATAATTGTACCACTTTGCTTGCATGTTCAGGTATTAAACATCAACATTGTTTTGGTGCCCGTTGGAATACTACGCTTTTGAGTGTGTATGAAAGTCAACATCAACCTGCTTTACAATTGGGTGATTTTTACAAATTGATACCTTCCCATCATGGAATAACTTGTGCACATATGCGCAGTTGTGGGTGTTTTGGCGATCAGTCACATACTCCTGTGAGTTCAAGCTCATCAACATCAGAGAGCTGTGACACTGTCTTCCAAATGTACACATAATGAATATTTTCTGCTTTGATAGTTTTTCTGCATTTGCAAAAATATGATAATTATGTGTAGGAGAGGGTGTTATGGATTACAGGTGTTTTCTGGCATATAACGCATAATGAATACAGGTCACAGGTACATATATACATAGTATCATTGTAAGGCCTAGTATAGCTTAGAGTATACTGTTAAAATCCTGGTTTTCTTGTCTTAGAAATAATAGCTTGTTTTGCTCAGAAGTGGCAGGATATTGGGACAGGTTACATAGACATAAAAGGGGAACTAATACCGGTAAACACGCCGTGGTTTGAACGGTAACTTATGAAATATCATATGTCACTAACTGTAATTCCTAGATCGTAAACATCATACGTCACTAACTGTAATTCCTAAATCATAAACATGATACGTCACAAACCACAGAGTATGGACACATGACACGTGACACACGTACGCAGTAAACAATGCACTCTATAATAGGTTTGCCCGACTCCATGTTAGACCAGAGAGAGAACCGAACTTAGGTGTGAAGTCACACAGATGAGACTTGAGCTGGGACTGGCTGACCTATCGTAATATCTTTTGGTTTGTGAGTATTGACAATGCATATCTAGTTATAATCTCTGCATAAGTTAGGAATGGATTGGTAACATACTGTAACTGCTAGCCATTAGCTTATAAGAAGCTTGTTCTGATATTTTTGATATTTCTGATATTTCTGAATATTGTTGTGATACAATAAATGATAAACCTTTTCTTATACAAACTCTGAGTACCCTTTCTTTATAATAATCTCACGATACCCTCCATATCATAATATGTGAGAGTGTGGCCGAGACTTTTTCAAGTGCAACATTGTGGTTTGTGTTCTCTGCTTAGTGCAGGATATAACTCACCATAAGGCGACAATTGATAAAGGAAGGTAGTTTTTTTGGACCCAGATTATGGATTGTTTACTGCGTACGTGTGTCACGTGTCATGTGTCCATACTCTGTGGTTTGTGACGTATGATGTTTATGATTTAGGAATTACAGTTAGTGACGTATGATGTTTACGATCTACGAATTACAGTTAGTGACATATGATATTTCATAAGTTACCGTTCAAACCACGGCGTGTTTACCGGTATTAGTTCCCCTTTTATGTTTATGTAACCTGTCCCAATATCCTGCCACTTCTGAGCAAAACAAGCTATTATTTCTAAGACAAGAAAACCAGGATTTTAACAGTATACTCTAAGCTATACTAGGCCTTACAATGATACTATGTATATATGTACCTGTGACCTGTATTCATTATGCGTTATATGCCAGAAAACACCTGTAATCCATAACACAACTCCCCTGCAACACACACACACCTACCTCTACCTCCGGCCGCCGCCATCTTAGCACTCGGCGCCACGATGCAGCTGTAGCCTGCCTGGCCACTGCCTGTTCCCGCACCGGGGAGGGAGGTGAGTGGAGCGACAGGGAGGTGAGTGGAGCGATGGGAAGGGAGGTGAGTGGAGCGCCAGGGAGGGAGGGAGGTGAGTGGAGCTTCGGGCAGGGAGGTGAGTGGAGCGCCAGGGAGGGAGGTGAGTGGAGCGCCGGGGAGGGAGGTGAGTGGAGCGCCGGGGAGGGAGGTGAGTGGAGCTGATATACCCGGCGTTGGCCGGAGGCAGGGAGGGGGAGCGTGAAAGGCAGGGGGGGTGTCAAAGGCAAGGGGGGGTGTAAAAGGCAAGGGGGGGGCGTCAAAGGCAAGGGGGGGGCGTCAAAGGCAAGGGGTGGTGTCAAAGGCAAGGGGGGGCATCAAAGACAAGGGGGGGCATCAAAGGCAGGGGTGGCATCAAAGGCAGGGGGGGTGTCAAAGGCAGGGGGGGGCATCAAAGGCAGGAGGGGGTGTCAAAGGCAGGTGGGGCATCAATGGCAGGGGGGGCATCAAAGGCAGGGGGGTGTCAAAGGCAGGGGGTGGCGTCAAAGGCATGGGGGGTGCGTCAAAGGCAGGGGGGCGTCAAAGGCAGGGGGGGCATCAAAGGCAGGTGGGCGTCAAAGGCAGGGGGGCCGTCAAAGGCAGGGGGGTGGCCTCAAAGGCAGGGAGGGGGCGTCAAAGGCAGGGGGGGTGTCAAAGGCAGGGGGGGCGTCAAAGGCGGGGGGGCGTCAAAGGCAGGGGGGGGCATCAAAGGCAGGGGGGGCGTCAAAGGCAGGGGGGCGTCAAAGGCAGGAGGGGTGTCAAAGGCAGTGGGGGGCGTCAAAGGCAGGGGGGGGCGTCAAAGGCAGGGGAGGCGTCAAAGGCAGGGGGGGCATCAAAGGCATGGATTCCTCCCCCTGCATTTCCTCACCTGCCAGCATGCCGCGCTCCTCGGGCTGCCACTGGTTCTCTCCCCCCTCGTGGCCTCCGCCGACTCCCACAAAGGAGGTATTAACTCCCTGCTGCCCTCCTCCTGCTCCTCGGGAATGTTGAGCCATAGAGAGCGTGCTCTGGGAGGTGGGGGGAAGTGGGAGAGTGGGAGAGTGGGAGAGCAACACACACGCGACACCTACCTCTACTTCCGGGCGCTGCCATCTTCTCACTCGGCGTGGCGAGGGAGGAAGGGGGTCCTTCCGGGCACCGCCATCTTAGGTGCCGTGAGGCAGCTGCAGCCTGCCTGGCCACTGCCTGTTCCCCCGCCGGGGAGGGAGGTGAGTTGGAGTCCGGGGAGGGAGGGGAGTTGGAGCGCCGGGGAGGGAGGTGAGTTGGAGCGCCAGGGAAGGAGAGAGAGCTGAGCGCCGGGGAGGGAGGTGAGTGAGCACTGGGGAGGAAGAGAGAGCTGAGTGTCGGGGAGGGAGAGGGAGAGAGGTGTGTGTGTGTCCCCGAGGGGGAAGAGAGTTGCAGTTGGGTGACGTCAGACCCACCAATCTGATTGGTCCTCAGCCTCTGGCCAATCAGATTCACCGCAGATAGCACTAACCTTTCGATTTTATATATTAAGATAAGCCTCCATGGATGCTCCGTTGGCACTCTATGAAGCAAGTAGTGCAGCTCTGCAGAATGCTGTACCTGCCCCATCTGAATTTATTTAGTGTTCTAGGGGCTACCTGAGGAAGTAGAGTAACGTCTACGAAACGCATATGGCAGGTGACATAGTCACTTTATGTTTGGTACTGGACGTTTATGGACATTCGAATTTGGAGCCTTTCTGCAATTGCCAGCTCCCGGCATTTAGAACACATCAGCTGTCCCTTTAAGGTCACGGGCACACTCGCGCGCGGGCACGCAGAGACATCCTGTGAAACCGGAGGAGGAAGTGAGGAGAGCGGCCACACGTGGTGCAGAGCTGTGGACCCCACTAACTAGCCTCCGCCACCGGCACTGTTCCGGTGAATACCTGAAGGGCGGTTTCGGACTTGAGTCGCGGCGGAGCAGAGATACAACTCTGCAAGGATACCATCTGCTCCAAGAGGACTCGTTCCTAACAACGCGTGTTTATGCCTTGCTGCTTGTAAGTAGGGCTCCAATTTTTCTATCCCGGATGACCTGCGGTTCTTTGTATTTGTCATTACCATTTTATGGCATAGTTCCTTTTAATAAATAGTATTTTTAACTGTCGCTAGGATTCTCACTGTTATATGTGATTTATAGTGTAGAACTGTTTAACCCTACAGTGTTGCACTATGATCTGTGTTTGTTTGTGTTTTTTTCATTACATGGCCTGTCAAGCAAGTGTGCGGATCCCATGAGAAATACAGGACTTTCCATTGATTATTTGGCGCCAGGTTTCTTTTTCTTTTTAATGTTGGTGTTTCTCATTTTATTAAAAAGCAGTATGTATTTAATTGAATCTGTGTCAGACATTAACTGAGTGTTGCATGGAACATGATGGCAACTTCTAACAGCAAAAAAAAAAAACTAGCTTGTAGCTACTGTATGCATATATGTTATATTCCTCAATTTGGTCCAAATCAGTGTTTTTAGTAGTCCAATTTAATATGATTTATATGTGTAGTTCTCCATCTAATTGTGGAATCTGTTCTATTTGACCGCAAGGCCATTTTTTATGGTCATTTTATTTATTTTTTAACTTTTTGTTTTTATTAATCATATTTTAAAATTTAGAGAAGAGGATACATAAAAAAAGAAAGGGTGGGGGGGAGTACATTACATATAATTTGGTAAAATCAAAATTGTGAAGGTGTTAGGGGAATGATACAGCATGTGTACATATATAATATAATGAACATCAGTTTAGATACAGCATAAATCACAACGTTCAGAATGTTTTCATCTAAATATGGAGATTGTCACTCTTGTGCGAGCCCACAGACAAGACCTGACCCCGGCACTGCGGTGACCGTGCATAGAAGGAGCGAGTGCGCGCGCGCTCTGTAGCAGGAACGGTGATGCGCACATCAGCGGGGGTCGAATCTTCGGCAGCTGCCGCTGCAGTACTATAGGTAAGCGAGGAGGGAACGCGCCGCAAGGGACGCGCTCCCCGATTCCTCACAGAGATATAACCGCATGTCGGAACCAAGGGGCCCAAATGACTGAGAATAGAGTGAGGTAGAGCCATTCAGAGAGGCAGATAGTTTGTCCATATAAACTACTGTATATGCCAGATTGCATTTTTTATTTGATGTAGAGATGGAGGGGCAAATTGTTTCCAATTCTTGGCGATTGTGCACTTAGTGGCATTTAAAATATGGGAAATAATTTTGGCTTCCTTTTGATATTGGTGTCCATTTGTTTCCCTAGCAATATATATAATGGATCATGGGGAACAGGATCCTATATATTAAGGTAAACACTTTCCTCCATAGTGTTTGGATTTTAGGGCATGACCAAAATATGTGAAGTATATTCCCCATTTCACTACAATTACGCCAACATAATGGAAAGACACCTGGGAAAAAAGAGTGTGATCTAGTAGGAGTCATGTACCATCTGAATATTAGTTTGTAGATACAGTATACTCCTTGATCACAACACACAATGAGTTTTTGGAGACGGTCTCCCATATATCTTTCCATATATCCAGATCTAAATTGGTATTTAAATCCTTCTCCCAGGAGATCATTATTTATCAGGAGTTTGGTTGCTTTTAATGGGAGACCGGTTAATGGTATAGCGTGGAGATAATACCCTTTGTAAGGGTCTGGTGTAAATACCAATTCTCAAACGGAGTTGGATTGTAGGATTGATTTGATTTGTAGATAGATTGAATATAGTGTCGAATCAGGAGAAATCTAAACAATTCAGAGGGGGGAATTTCATGACTAGATTGCAATGAAGCAAATGAGGGAACCTTCTCATGGAGAAGAATATCGTTGACTCTTAAGAGTCTTTTTGAGTCCAGAGGTTGGTTTGTTGGTTACCCATATATTTATTTATTTTATTTATTTATAAAATGTTTTACCAGGAAGTAATACATTGAGAGTTACTTCTCGTTTTCAAGTATGTCCTGGGCATAGAGTTAAGACAAATAATACATGGTTACAAATACAGTTACATAAATGAACAGGGTATACATTATATACAATACAAGACATTGCATGCACAGTTAAAATAAAGGGTGGGTCAAAAGAAGATCCAAAAAGAATCCTCCACTAGTTGCACTCTATGTTTATTTTACAGGTATCGTTCGGACAAATAGTCCATGCATATTCTCAATATATGTATTTGCTTACTATTGTAGCTGAATCAAAAACCCAGTTTAAAATAAAATAATACAACTTTATTACATCAAATTATAAGTGACTCTGTGCTTTTATTTACAGTGTATATTATTTAAAATCCCTACAGGAATTTTGTAGAATGAATGCTCCAAATATAAAGTTTATAACTTATAAACACATATAATAGTGTGTCTATGCACAGTTAAAGAAAATATATATTATAGGCTTATGTAACAGTTACAGACCAGATTTAAATGTGAGACAACCTTAGTTTTGAAAGAACTTAAACTGGTGGTAGATGTGAGAGTCTCTGGTAGGTTGTTCCAGTTTTGGGTGCACGGTAAAAGGAGGAGGAGCGGCCGGATACTTTGTTGAGCCTTAGGACCATGAATAGTCTTTTGGAGTCTGATTTCAGATGAAAAGTGCTGCATGTGGTAGGGGTGAGGAGCTTGTTCAGATAGACTGTAGCTTGCCCAGAAAGTATTTGAAGGCAAGACAGGAAAGGTGAACTTTGCGCCTAGACTCAAGTGATGACAAATCTAGTTCTTTGAGCATTTGGCAGTGATGTGTGTTGTAGTTGCATTGGAGAACAAAACGGCATATTGAATTGTAGAGGGTGTCAAGTTTGCTAAGGTGGGTTTGGTGTGCTGAGCCAAATACTATGTCTCCATAGTCGATAATTGGCATTAGCATCTGCTGTGCGATACACTTTCTGACCAGCAGACTTAGGGAGGATTTGTTCCTGTAAAATACACCTAGTTTGGCATAGGTTTTGGATGTCATGGTATCAATGTGCATCCCGAATGTTAAGTGGGAGTTAAACCACATGCCCAGGTATTTAAACTAGTAACAGGAGTTAGGGTGGTGTAAGCGTTGGTTCTGATCTGGAACTCAGTCACTGGAAGCTTTAAAAATTTAGTCTTGGTCCCAAATACCATTGTTACAGTCTTGTCAGTGTTTAAAAACAGTTTGTTTTGGGAAATCCAGTTTTTGAGTCTCAAAAAGTCAGACTGAAGTATGTGTTCAATGTCGGAGAGGCTAGGGCTGTGTGCATATAGGATTGTGTCATCTGCATACATGTGTATTGAAGCTTCCTGACAACCTGTGGGAAGATCATTGTTGAACACTGAGAAGAGTAGGGGCCCCAGAACAGAGCCTTGCGAGACACCACAGGTGATAGCCAGGGGGTTGGAGTTAGAGCCTGAGATGGACACATGTTGGGATCTACCTGATAGGTAGGACTGAAACCAGTTTAAAGCATGCTTCCCTTTTCCAGAGCTCTGGAGTTTGTTAAGCAGGATAGCATGATAAACAGTATCAAAAGCCTTTGCAAAATCTAGGAATACTGCACCAGTGAATTGTCCATGTTCCATTCCACACTGGATTTCATTGCAAACTTTTAGCAGGGTAGTTACGGTGAAGTGTTTGGGGCGAAAGCCAGATTGGAATTGGCTAGGGAAATTTGTCTTGGTATAGTAATCGCTTAGTTGGGAGTGGACACATTTTTCCATGACTTTGGATAGTATTGGGAGAAGAGAGATTGGCCTGTAGTTTGAGACAGTGTTTTTGTCCCCACTTTTGAAGATTGGGACAACTCTGGCAGTTTTCCAGGTCTTAGGGATATGGCCAGATATATAAAGGAAGGGAGGGGTTCATAATAAGGTTGCATGAGTGATGGGAGACCAGTTAACTGGAATTTGGATTTAAGAGAGTACCAGAAATTACAGGCAAAATATATCACTGGGATCTGTAGATCCCAGGTGGTCTAGATTTTTTGTTACGCCAAAGGAGATTCTTAATTTCAAATGGGGTGCAAATCAAATTTTCTAGCTCAACCCGTCGTTTATCCACTGGGTTTGAGTGCCAACTAATTAATTGCCCTTTTTGAGCTGCTCATAGTACTTTTGTAAATTCGGGCATGCTAGACCTCCTGATTTGGATTTATAAAGAATATTTTTGTGGACTCTGGGGCATCTATTTTGCCATACAAATTTCAATATTTTATTTTGTACATTATTTAGATCTTTCTGGCAGATTTTAACTGGGAGAGTTTGAAAAAGATAGAGGAGTCTAGGTAGAATATTCATTTTTATAGTTGCAATCTTCCCAAACCAGAATATTTTATGTGGGTTCCAGGTGGCCAGATCTTTTGTTATTTGATCGAAAACGGGTTTAAAATTTGTATACGTAGAGTAATATTTAGTTATTTGGACACCTAAATATTTAATATGGTTTGGATTCCATCTAAAATCGAAATTAAGTTGGAGTAATTTTACAATTTCTTTAGGGTGATTTATTCTATGGGCCAAGGATTTAGTATTGTTAATTTTGTATCCCGAGTGGGAACTAAATTCAGATAAAGTATGAAAAAGATTAGGGAGTGACATGAGAGGTTTTGAAAGCGTCAAATGTATATCATCCACAAAAAGAGCTATCTTGAATTCCTCCTTTTCGACAAAAATACCAGTAATATTTGGTTCATTCTTATCTGGCAAGCTAATGGTTCTATGGCCAAGGCAAACAGCAGAGGGGATAACGGGCAACCCTGTCTGGTTCTGTTTAATATTGGGAAAAGGTTAGACAAAGAGTTGTTGGCCTTCACTATGGCCGTTGTTACAGAGTATAATGTATTTATACTATTTAGAATTTTTTTGTGAATCCCATCTGTAAAAGGGTGTCCATCATAAACTACCAATCTAATCTATCAAATGCTTTTTCTGCATCTAATGAAAGTAAAAGAGATGGACATACTGTTTGTTTCTGTAAGGAAATGGGGGACACGTCCCCCACGGCGTGTTCCCTCCCTACCTGCACGGACTCCCGCAGCTGCCGTCTCTGCATTTTCCCGTCGGGTCTCCGCTCCCGACGGCTGTGTGCTGCCATCTTCACCTCCTTCAGCAGCACACGCTGCCGCACTTCAGGGTCGCGGGCGCGCAGGGCTTACAGGGCGCGCATGCACCCAGCCTTCTCTCTCCCAGCCCCGCACGGGTGGCCCTGCCCCCCACCCATCGTGAAACACTATGCCTCGCATCCCAGCCACACACCTGGCATCCACCTCCTCTCTGCCCCTGAGCCTATGAAACAGCCCGGACGCACATCCACCCCTCTTCTGCCCTCCATTGGTCAGAAGCACTCTTGTAGCCTTGTGCTGTTCGAAGTTCTGTGCCTGGCTCTCTTCTCTGTTTCAGTTCATGTTTCTGACCTGGCCTTTCTGGGTACCCCCTCTGGATATGGACCCCGGCTTCCCTCTGACTATGTGTACCTCTCTGACCCCTGGACTTGGCTACGGACTACGACTTTGCTTATCTCTCCTTCCCTAGACCCACGGCTTACGGACTCACTTCTTGGACCTCTGGCACCCAGGACTCAGCAAGTATCTAACCATCCTTCTCTCACCAGACCCGGCAACGCACCCTACCACACTCCGGGCACGCCCTCACTGCTGTGGGTATGTGGTATACTCCCTTCCCACCTTAGTACTGGGGACTGGTCTGGTCTGCGGGCAGCACAGCGTTACAGTTTCGCCATATGTATAAGATTCACCATCCTCCTTGTGTTGTCAAGGGCTTGTCTGCCCAAGACAAAACCCACTTGATCTGGATGAATTAGTCTAGGGAGAATATTGTTCAATTTGGTGGCCAAATTTTTTGCATATATGTCTATATCTGTATTTAATAGGGAAATGGGTCTGTAACTAGAACACATCAGGGGATCTTTTCCTTCTTTTGGGATTACCACTATAGTTGCTCGTAACATACAGATGCAGTGGCCATTATTTTAACAAATCACACGGTGTATACCTCGGAATACCCATGTCATGGCATAGGATTTCTTCCAACCGTACCGCCTTAAGACACAAATGCAGGCAAGTGTATAAAATGTAATTTTAGTGTTCTGGCTTTTAAACACCTGAAATTGACACCGTAGCACAGTAGCAGAACACTGTACACCTTACAATTCATTAATTTCATTGTATTTAATTGCACACAATCCATGAAATTCAAACAAAGCAATCGCGATATACAGTACACGTGTGCCTGGGGCGATTGGCCGCGTGCATGCCACGTGGAGTACAGCAGCGCACACTAAAACAGTGCCGTAATTTGTTAAAATAATGGCCGCTGCATCTGTATTTCTAGGTGGAGAAAGGCCAAGGAGCATTTCATTAAATATCTTTGTTAAATATGGGAGAAGTATTGTGGAATTTGTTTTATAATAGAGGTTAGAAAATCCATCCGGACCAGGGGCCTTCCCAATTTTCAGGGATTTGATTGCCTCCAGAATTTCAAGCGGCTCTATAGTTTTTTCAAGGTTTGTTTTATTATTTGGTTTAAGTGTGGGGAGTTGGCATTCTGCTACAATAAATTCCAATTTTTTTTTGCTCTTTTATTTTTAGCTGAGTCTCCTACTGGTCCAGGTAAATTGTAGAGGGATGCATAATATTCTCTGCATGCTTTGCTTATAATTTTAGGGTTTTGATTTTATCTACTTTGAAATATAAGTTTTTTTGGAAGAGTGTAGCCACTCCATTTTTTTTCATAGGGGATGATGAATGATAATTAGAGGATAATCATTACTGAATAAAAATGACTGGTCTCCTTTATTCAAATTGGTTTCTTGTAATATAATAATATCTCTCCCTAGTCTTTTGCCCTCCAACAGAGATATTCGTCTTTTTTTGTAATTATTTACATCACCTTTTCTTTCCTTTTTTCCACTTTTTGAAACATTAAATTGTTCAAGCTTACAGTCCATCTCCAGATATCTCAAAACATATATTCAACCTATGGGAAAAAAAGAATTAAAATATGTAATATAAAATCAGTAACTGAACTCTGAAAAACATTTCAGGAGTGGACAACATATTATCAACTTGTAACTTATGTCCAGAACACATCTTTTGAGATACTGCCTTGGGTCTTAAGTGCAATCAGCGCAGATTTTTCTGACCGGTTTCATTTTCGCTCACTTTATGTTTGGTACTGGACGTTTATGGACATTCGAATTTGGAGCCTTTCTGCAATTGCCAGCTCCCGGCATTTAGTACACATCAGCTGTCCCTTTAAGGTCACGGGCACACTCACGCGCGGCACGCAGAGACATCCTGTGAAACCGGAGGAGGAAGTGAGGAGAGCGGCCACACGTGGTGCAGAGCTGTGGACCCCACTAACTAGCCTCCGCCACCGGCACTGTTCCGGTGAATACCTGAAGGGCGGTTTCGGACTTGAGTCGCGGCGGAGCAGAGATACAACTCTGCAAGGATACCATCTGCGCCAAGAGGACTCGTTCCTAACAACGCGTGTTTATGCCTTGCTGCTTGTAAGTAGGGCTCCAATTTTTCTATCCCGGATGACCTGCGGTTCTTTGTATTTGTCATTACCATTTTATGGCATAGTTCCTTTTAATAAATAGTATTTTTAACTGTCGCTAGGATTCTCACTGTTATATGTGATTTATAGTGTAGAACTGTTTAACCCTACAGTGTTGCACTATGATCTGTGTTTGTTTGTGTTTTTTTCATTACATGGCCTGTCAAGCAAGTGTGCGGATCCCATGAGGAATACAGGACTTTCCATTGATTATTTGGCGCCAGGTTTCTTTTTCTTTTTAATGTTGGTGAAGCAAATGAGGGAACCTTCTCATGGATAAGAATATCGTTGACTCTTAAGAGTCTTTTTGAGTCCAGAGGTTGGTTTGTTGGTTACCCATATATTTATTTATTTTATTTATTTATAAAATGTTTTACCAGGAAGTAATACATTGAGAGTTACTTCTCGTTTTCAAGTATGTCCTGGGCATAGAGTTAAGACAAATAATACAAGGTTACATATATAGTTACATAAATGAACAGGGTATACATTATATACAATACAAGACATTGCATGCACAGTTAAAATAAAGGGTGGGTCAAAAGAAGATCCAAAAAGAATCCTCCACTAGTTGCACTCTATGTTTATTTTACAGGTATCGTTCGGACAAATAGTCCATGCATATTCTCAATATATGTAATTGCTTACTATTGTAGCTGAATCAAAAACCCAGTTTAAAATAAAATAATACAACTTTATTACATCAAATTATAAGTGACTATGTGCCTTTATTTACAGTGTATATTATTTAAAATCCCTACAGGAATTTTGTAGAATGAATGCTCCAAATATAAAGTTTATAACTTATAAACACATATAATAGTGTGTCTATGCACAGTTAAAGAAAATATATATTATAGGCTTATGTAACAGTTACAGACCAGATTTAAATGTGAGACAACCTTAGTTTTGAAAGAACTTAAACTGGTGGTAGATGTGAGAGTCTCTGGTAGGTTGTTCCAGTTTTGGGTGCACGGTAAAAGGAGGAGGAGCGGCCGGATACTTTGTTGAGCCTTAGGACCATGAACAGTCTTTTGGAGTCTGATCTCAGATGAAAAGTGCTGCATGTGGTAGGGGTGAGGAGCTTGTTCAGATAGACTGTAGCTTGCCCAGAAAGTATTTGAAGGCAAGACAGGAAAGGTGAACTTTGCGCCTAGACTCAAGTGATGACAAATCTAGTTCTTTGAGCATTTGGCAGTGATGTGTGTTGTAGTTGCATTGGAGAACAAAACGGCATATTGAATTGTAGAGGGTGTCAAGTTTGCTAAGGTGGGTTTGGTGTGCTGAGCCAAATACTATGTCTCCATAGTCGATCATTGGCATTAGCATCTGCTGTGCGATACACTTTCTGACCAGCAGACTTAGGGAGGATTTGTTCCTGTAAAATACACCTAGTTTGGCATAGGTTTTGGATGTCATGGTATCAATGTGCATCCCGAATGTTAAGTGGGAGTTAAACCACATACCCAGGTATTTAAACTAGTAACAGGAGTTAGGGTGGTGTTAGCGTTGGTTCTGATCTGGAACTCAGTCACTGGAAGCTTTAAAAATTTAGTCTTGGTCCCAAATACCATTGTTACAGTCTTGTCAGTGTTTAAAAACAGTTTGTTTTTGCAAATCCAGTTTTTGAGTCTCAAAAAGTCAGACTGAAGTATGTGTTCAAGGTCGGAGAGGCTAGGGCTGTGTGCATATAGGATTGTGTCATCTGCATACAGTACATGTGTATTGAAGCTTCCTGACAACCTGTGGGAAGATCATTGTTGAACACTGAGAAGAGTAGGGGCCCCAGAACAGAGCCTTGCGAGACACCACAGGTGATAGCCAGGGGGTTGGAGTTAGAGCCTGAGATGGACACATGTTGGGATCTACCTGATAGGTAGGACTGAAACCAGTTTAAAGCATGCTTCCCTTTTCCAGAGCTCTGGAGTTTGTTAAGCAGGATAGCATGATAAACAGTATCAAAAGCCTTTGCAAAATCTAGGAATACTGCACCAGTGAATTGTCCCTGTTCCATTCCACACTGGATTTCATTGCAAACTTTTAGCAGGGTAGTTACGGTGAAGTGTTTGGGGCGAAAGCCAGATTGGAATTGGCTAGGGAAATTTGTCTTGGTATAGTAATCGCTTAGTTGGGAGTGGACACATTTTTCCATGACTTTGGATAGTATTGGGAGAAGAGAGATTGGCCTGTAGTTTGAGACAGTGTTTTTGTCCCCACTTTTGAAGATTGGGACAACTCTGGCAGTTTTCCAGGTCTTAGGGATATGGCCAGATATATAATGGAAGGGAGGGGTTCATAATAAGGTTGCATGAGTGATGGGAGACCAGTTAACTGGAATTTGGATTTAAGAGAGTACCAGAAATTACAGGCAAAATATATCACTGGGATCTGTAGATCCCAGGTGGTCTAGATTTTTTGTTACGCCAAAGGAGATTCTTAATTTCAAATGGGGTGCAATTCAAATTTTCTAGCTCAACCCATCGTTTATCCACTGGGTTTGAGTGCCAACTAATTAATTGCCCTTTTTGAGCTGCTCATTGTACTTTTGTAAATTTGGGCATGCTAGACCTCCTGATTTGGATTTATAAAGAATATTTTTGTGGACTCTGGGGCATCTATTTTGCCATACAAATTTCAATATTTTATTTTGTACATTATTTAGATCTTTCTGGCAGATTTTAACCGGGAGAGTTTGATAAAGATAGAGGAGTCTAGGTAGAATATTCATTTTTATAGTTGCAATCTTCCCAAACCAGAATATTTTATGTGGGTTCCAGGTGGCCAGATCTTTTGTTATTTGATCGAAAACGGGTTTAAAATTTGTATACGTAGAGTAATCTTTAGTTATTTGGACACCTAAATATTTAATATGGTTTGGATTCCATCTAAAATCGAAATTAAGTTAGAGTAATTTTACAATTTCTTTAGGGTGATTTATTCTATGGGCCAAGGATTTAGTATTGTTAATTTTGTATCCCGAGTGGGAACTAAATTCAGATAAAGTATGAAAAAGATTAGGGAGTGACATGAGAGGTTTTGAAAGCGTCAAATGTATATCATCCACAAAAAGAGCTATCTTGAATTCCTCCTTTTCGACAAAAATATCAGTAATATTTGGTTCATTCTTATCTGGCAAGCTAATGGTTCTATGGCCAAGGCAAACAGCAGAGGGGATAACGGGCAACCCTGTCTGGTTCTGTTTAATATTGGGAAAAGGTTAGACAAAGAGTTGTTGGCCTTCACTATGGCCGTTGTTACAGAGTATAATGTATTTATAGTATTTAGAATTTTTTTGTGAATCCCATCTGTAAAAGGGTGGCCATCATAAACTGCCAATCTAATCTATCAAATGCTTTTTCTGCATCTAATGAAAGTAAAAGAGATGGACATACTGTTTGTTTCTGTAAGGAAATAGGGGACACGTCCCCCACGGCGTGTTCCCTCCCTACCTGCACGGACTCCCGCAGCTGCCGCCTCCACATTTTCCCATCGGGTCTCCGCTCCCGACGGCTGTGTGCTGCCATCTTCACCTCCTACGGCAGCACACGCTGCCGCACTTCAGGGTCGCGGGCGCGCAGGGCTTACAGGGCGAGCATGCACCCAGCCTTCTCTCTCCCAGCCCCGCACGGGTGGCCCTGCCCCCTGCCTATCGTGAAACACCATGCCTCGCATCACAGCCACACACCTGGCATCCACCTCCTCTCTGCCCCTGAGCCTATGAAACAGCCCGGACGCACATCCACCCCTCTTCTGCCCTCCATTGGTCAGAAGCACTCTTGTAGCCTTGTGCTGTTCGAAGTTCTGTGCCTGGCTCTCTTCTCTGTTTCAGTTCGTGTTTCTGACCCGGCCTGTCTGGGTACCCCCTCTGGATATGGACCCCGGCTTCCCTCTGACTATGTGTACCTCTCTGACCCCTGGACTTGGCTACGGACTACGACTTCGCTTTTCTCTCCTTCCCTAGACCCACGGCTTACAGACTCACTTCTTGGACCTCTGGCACCCAGGACTCAGCAAGTATCTAACCATCCTTCTCTCACCAGACCCGGCAACACACCCTACCACACTCCGGGCACGCCCTCACTGCTGTGGGTATGTGGTATACTCCCTTACCACCTTACTACTGGGGACTGGTCTGGTCTGCGGGCAGCAGAGCGTTACAGTTTCGCCATATGTATAAGATTCACCGTTCTCCTTGTGTTGTCAAGGGCTTGTCTGCCCAAGTCAAAACCCACTTGATCCGGATAAATTAGTCTAGGGAGAATATTGTTCAATTTGGTGGCCAAAATCTTTGCATATATGTCTATATCTGTATTTAATAGGGAAATGGGTCTGTAACTAGAACACATCAGGGGATCTTTTCCTTCTTTTGGGATTACCACTATAGTTGCTCGTAACATACAGATGCAGTGGCCATTATTTTAACAAATCACATGGTGTATACCTCGGAATACTCATGTCATGGCATAGGATTTCTTCCAACCGTACCGCCTTAAGACACAAATGCAGGCAAGTGTATAAAATGTAATTTTAGTGTTCTGGCTTTTAAACACCTGAAATTGACACCGTAGCACAGTAGCAGAGTACTGTACACATTACAATTCATTAATTTCATTGTATTTAATTGCACACAATCCATGAAATTCAAACAAAGCAATCGCGATATACACGTGTGCCTGGGGCGATTGGCCGCGTGCATGCCACGTGGAGTACCGCAGCGCACACTAAAACAGTGCCGTGATTTGTTAAAATAATGGCCGCTGCATCTGTATCTCTAGGTGGAGAAAGGCCAAGGAGCATTTCATTAAATATCTTTGTTAAATATGGGAGAAGTATTGTGGAATTTGTTTTATAATAGAGGTTAGAAAATCCATCCGGACCAGGGGCCTTCCCAATTTTCAGGGATTTGATTGCCTCCAGAATTTCAAGCGGCTCTATAGTTTTTTCAAGGTTTGTTTTATTATTTGGTTTAAGTGTGGGGAGTTGGCATTCTGCTACAATAAATTCCAATTTTTTTTTGCTCTTTTATTTTTAGCTGAGTCTCCTACTGGTCCAGGTAAATTGTAGAGGGATGCATAATATTCTCTGCATGCTTTGCTTATAATTTTAGGGTTTTGATTTTATCTACTTTGAAATATAAGTTTTTTTGGAAGAGTGTAGCCACTCCATTTTTTTTTCATCGGGGATGATGAATGATAATTAGAGGATAATTATTACTGAATAAAAATGACTGGTCTCCTTTTTTCAAATGGGTTTCTTGTAACATAATAATATCTCTCCCTAGTCTTTTGCCCTCCAACAGAGATATTCATCTTTTTTTGTAATTATTTACATCACCTTTTCTTTCCTTTTTTCCACTTTTTGAAACATTAAATTGTTCAAGCTTACAGTCCATCTCCAGATATCTCAAAACATATATTCAACCTATGGGAAAAAAAGAATTAAAGTGTACGTAAAACATAACCTTTAATACCTAATATGTAATATAAAATCAGTAACTGAACTCTGAAAAACATTTCAGGAGTGGACAACATATTATCAACTTGTAACTTATGTCCAGAACACATCTTTTGAGATACTGCCTTTCGTCTTAAGTGCAATCAGCGCAAATTTTTCTGACCGGTTTCATTTTCGCTCAACTTTGAATTCACCCATGCCGGGTGCTGTGGTTTAGGTGGAAGATGGGACAGCTGGGAGGCCTCCAGTTCTTCTTGTTCAAGCAAACCTAGTGATCTTCATTTTTCTTCACCTTCTTCTGCTAAAAGAAGAACATGCAATGCTTTCTAATAGCTGAACAACAATTTGAAAAGGAAACCCCAGCGATAGAGAATTTTATTATTTCGCATTATATATGCCATCTGCTTATTCAGTGTGATTTGGGCCAAATCAGGGAAGATAAGAAGTTGGACGTTATCTTGCTCAATCTTTGGGATGGATCTAGCAGCTCTCAATATCTCCTCCTTGGTATGGAAATAATGTAGACGTGTGATCACATCTTGTGGCTTTGCCAGATCAAGATTTTTAGGGCTTGGGAGTCTATGATGTCGGTCCATCTGAATTTTATCTCCCGATGATTCTGGTAGGAGAGATGTAAAAAGATGGGTAAGATATGTGTCCAGTTGGGCGTTGTCCATTTCTTCCGGTATTCCTCTAATTGCAAGTTATTACGTCCTGACCAGTTTTCTGTATCCTCCAACTTTTCAAAAATTATTTTAAGTTGGGAGGTTTGTTCGTGAATTTCTTGGGCCTGGTATTCCTGAGTAAGGGCAGTGGTATCTACCCTTTCCTCTAAATCCGCAATATGGTCTCCTATGGATGCTATCTCGTCCTTGAGGCTGCGATGAATACTCTGTATTTCAGAATGAAAATAATTTTTGATATCTTGAACAAATATTTCTTTACGGGTGAGTGGGGTGTCTCAGAGTTTAGTTCTGGATCTGCGTCTTTACTTGCGACAGACACTTCTTGAGCATTAGCCCCTATAGTGCGTATCTTGAAGAAAAGGGAGGACTCCTGCGGAACTGCAGATTTTTTTGTTGCTTGGATGGCATGAGTGTTATAAGTTGGCAAGTTTTTATTTATAGTTAGAGCAGAATTTGTTTAGGTCATGTATGTTTTAAGTTGCGTCTAGCCCCCTCATTGCTGAGGTATCTCACTCAGTCGCACTGTTTACTGTTGTTCACTTTATTTTTGATTGAGATTTTGACTCCCCAGGGATGTCTCAGGGAATGCAAGAAGCCCAGGAACCAGTGCCATATAGATGGGGGAGGTGGAGGGGGCAGAAGGGAGAGAGTTGGGTTTTTTTTTGCCCACTCAGGGGGTGTTCTTTGTTGGCAGTCACTCTCTCCCTCTCCCTCTCTCCCTATCCTGCAGTTATTCTCCCCTCTGCAGACAGACTCCACAGACCAGTTTCCCCTGCTCTGCGTGTGTACCTCCTCCCCCTGATCTTCGCAGTGACTCTCTTTTTTTTCCTTCTATTTTTTCCCTGCGGGTTCCCTGCTGGCAGCCCGGTCCTGCGTAGCCTCATGGTGATCCCGAGGGGAACGTCAGCCTCATGTCTTATAGCCCCATACAGCAGCACCAGCGGATGTCTTGAGGGGGCGCTGGATCTCCCCCACATGTACCGCGGTGGAACCTGAAGCTCCCGAGCGGCCCCTCTGATTCTCCCAGCGCTCTGTCTCTTGGGGACCGGAACACGCCTGGTCTCCTGTCGCTGCAGATACTCTACGGCGGGTCACCTGCTCTGAATTACCTCCACCTGCCCTGGCCCGCACTCCCTCTGTGGAGTTTCAGATGTTGGCCGGTGCAATTTTGGCCAGCCTCAAGGAGAGCAGAGATTCAGTGCTCTTCGGGGTGCTTAAGGGGATGCTGGGTATCCGTCCATCCCACGCTGATAGAGTGGACCGCAGCCTCTAGGCAGGGATACCCTTTTAGTTTGGGGCGAGTTTGGCCGCTTTTACCGCTGATAATGGCCCAAATCCTTAAGGCCCTGATCAGAGCTCATGAACCATGCGACCACTTAGCTTGGCTGCTGGCCACCTTTTATGGCCACTTTTATTGGTTATTTTATCTGTTGTGAATCACATTATCACTGTTTTAAATATATGCCTAATAAATATTGTTCTGCTAATAATTTGAGAAAAGTGAATCTATTCCTTCTTATTTTTTTTTCTTTCTATTTTGATTTTGTTTTTGTCCATTTTAGAGGCTGTAAATGTCTCTTATTATCAGACTCCTAAGTGTCATTGCTGATTTGAATTGGTATTATTAGTTCTTTCTTTTTTTTGGATTGTTTTATACTGTATGTTCACATTCACTCCTTAGCACATGTATACCAATCCTTTTCATATTCATATCTGGATTTAGTGCTGTTACTTTTTTGTATGGGTCTATGTATTTATGGTACAGATATAGTTGATAATTTTAAAATGCTTTGGGGATCACAGGGGTGTTGCCTTCCCAAAGCATCTGCGAGAATTCAGAACAGCATAAAAAACAAAGACAAATTGGCAGTCAATATATTCCTTATTTTTAATTCTGTGTGTTTAATCTATAAGAATACTTTAATTAATTGTCTTAAAGTATATATATTTTTTCTAAATAGCATTATTTTCTGAATATGAGGACACCGACATGCGTTTGTGAAAGGTACAACGTTTCAGCTAGTAGGTTACAAGTCTATTTGCTACAGTATGCTTGGTATAATGAAGAGAAATACAGTTAGCATAATAAAGACAAATCAACTTCAGTTTTGTTATTTTCTTGCAACCCATATTAATTTGATTCTGTTATCACAATTGTGATGTAATGTTATCAGATTTATAATGCTTTTCCCTCTGTTTACAGTAACAGTGAGGCACTTTAGATGTCATACATAATTAGACACAAGACTAAATGAGTTTATTGTATATATCAATTCATAATCTGTATCCCTCACTGTTTCTATATACATTATTTTTACATTTAGAAACTTTTTAATGTCTACATTTTCAAGCATCACATTTAATAATTGTAATTAATTGCTATTTAAAAGTGTCATTAATTATCTTTTGTTGCTCAGCTGATGCGAAAGAGATAATTTCAGGTTAGGTCTTTAGTTATTGTTTAGAGACATTTTATGGCAGGAGCTACTTTTGTTTTACACTATTATAAGTTATATATTAAAGTTTTCATCACTAATCAACACTGATTTGCTCTTTTTTGCTGTCTGTTAAATCAAGTGATACAAACAAAAGGGCACAATCCAAAGAAGTGAATACAACTTAGTGCCGGATAAATGAAAAGCTCATACAGTATGAGATAAAACAATAAAATAATTACATAGCCTTAGTGTCTTAGTGTCAATGGCAACAAAATATACATACTGCACCGACACACTTTATTCGAGCAAATGCCCGGTTTGTACCTGGCAGATACCTGGAATCCGCCGCTGCTCACCTCTTGCATGCTGCGTTGCGTTTGCCTTCCCAGCCACGGTTCATGCCTGGCTGCCGGGCGGCTGATCTGTTAAATGATAACGAGAAGAATTTACTAGGCTGCAATGTTTCGTTTGTCCACCAGATGGCATAAACTCATGACTTAAGTAATGTGTGGGCTTTGCAAGTTGTTTCGTTTACAAAAAAAGTTACTTTATCCCAGTACAGTATGCTATTGGTGTGTGTCACAGGGTTTTTCCCGTATCTATGATAATGGAGGCGGCAAAAGGCGAAGGGTCGTGTTAAAACGAAATAAGAAGCGACAGTCCCTGCCAAGCAATGTGCCAGAACCAGAACCAGAACCAGAACCAGCAGCAGCACCAGCTTATCATGATGCCCCCGCCGTCGGTGACAACTCTGAGATGGATTTCGCAGCCAGTTTTGATGAAGCTTGCATGTACCTAAGCGATTTCCCGCTGACTACAGGTGGGCTAGTCCCTCTGCAAACTATCGACGTGGGTGATGATGAAAGCTGGACTGGAAGTGGGCCGGCGCCGGCGCAAGCTGAATGGGAAATTTAGTAATACTGTACAGTATGGTGAGTACTGTATTTTTGCCATATTATTTTGGTGGGGCTGGCTGGGTACTTCTTTAGGGGGCTGACCATTACTGTACATTAAAACTTTTCATTTTGTTTTTCCTCAGAAAAGAAAACGGCTAATGGGGGGATTTCGATGGATTATATTGTACTGTATGCTGATGTTTTCCGACCATACAGTATACTGTGTAATAAACCCGAATAAATAAAACTATGCATTTATTCTACAGTACATGTTCAGTAAATTACTGCACATACTGGGGGCGAGATGTGTTTGCAGCAGAGAGAGATTTAATAATATTGTACAGTGAGCAGGGGGTTCCCTGAGCCAGAAATTAATGCTCAGGGAACCCCCCCCCCTGCTCCTGATCAATATTATTAAAAATACGGAAAATGCTGCGTCATTACCATAGCGGATAGCCGCTAAGGCAATGAAGGGGTTAACCCACCGTGCCCGCTTTATTGTGTGTAGTGGGGATGGGTGAGGGGGGTATTTGGCCCTTGGTGTGAGTTTAGGACTTGCGGGAGTGGGGGGGGGTTGCGGGTGCACTTAACCCCTTCACGACCGTAGCAGTTAATACCGCTACGGTCATGAAGGGGTTAAGCCCTCCCGCTACCCCCCCCCCGCAAGCCCTCCCCAACCATCGTTGGGGCGAATACCCCATTCACCCACCCTCCCGCAACCCACAACAATAAAATACACACAGCAGCCGCCAAAAAATAAATAAATAAATGACAATAAATACATTTGAAATACATTTTTATTGATAGTGTAGATGTGCAGGGGGTCTCCGGAGCTGAACCGCGTTGGTTTTAGGTCTGGGGACCCCGTGCCCCCCGAGATACAGGCCCCTTTAGGGGGTGCCGGTATCCCTCTGCGTTTAAAGGTCCCGATCACGTGACCGCGGCCTGTAAACCAAGCAGAGCAGAGGGATACCGGCACCCCCTAAAGGGGCCTGTATCTCGGGGGGCACGGGGTCCCCAGACCTGAAACCTGTGCGCTTCTGCTCTGGAGACCCTCTGCACATGTACAGTATCAATAAAACACATACAATATACAGTATAAATAAACACTCGTTCTTTACCTTAGCGTCTATGCGCTATGGTAAAGAAGCATTATTTTAATAATATTGTACAGTGAGCAGGGGGTTCCCTGAGCCAGAAATTAATGCTCAGGGAACCCCCCCCCCCCCCTGCTCCTGATCAATATTATTAAAAATACGGAAAATGCTGCGTCATTACCATAGCGGATAGCCGCTAAGGCAATGAAGGGGTTAACCCACCGTGCCCGCTTTATTGTGTGTAGTGGGGATGGGTGAGGGGGGTATTTGGCCCTTGGTGTGAGTTTAGGACTTGCGGGAGGGGGTGGGGGGGTTGCGGGTGCACTTAACCCCTTCACGACCGTAGCAGTTAATACCGCTACGGTCATGAAGGGTTAAGCCCTCCCGCTACCCCCCCCCCCCCGCAAGCCCTCCCCAACCATCGTTGGGGCGAATACCCCATTCACCCACCCTCCCGCAACCCACAACAATAAAATACACACAGCAGCCGCCAAAAAATAAATAAATAAATGACAATAAATACATTTGAAATACATTTTTATTGATAGTGTAGATGTGCAGGGGGTCTCCGGAGCTGAACCACGTTGGTTTTAGGTCTGGGGACCCCGTGCCCCCCGAGATACAGGCCCCTTTAGGGGGTGCCGGTATCCCTCTGCGTTTAAAGGTCCCGATCACGTGACCGCGGCCTGTAAACCAAGCAGAGCAGAGGGATACCGGCACCCCCTAAAGGGGCCTGTATCTCGGGGGGCACGGGGTCCCCAGACCTGAAACCTGTGTGCTTCTGCTCTGGAGACCCTCTGCACATGTACAGTATCAATAAAACACATACAATATACAGTATAAATAAACACTCGTTCTTTACCTTAGCGTCTATGCGCTATGGTAAAGAAGCATTATTTTAATAATATTGTAAAGTGAGCAGGGGGTTCCCTGAGCCAGAAATTAATGCTCAGGGAACCCCCCCCCCCTGCTCCTGATCAATATTATTAAAAATACGGAAAGTGCTGCGTCATTACCATAGCGGATAGCCGCAAAGGCAATGAAGGGGTTAAGGCATAATAAACAATTAATACATTCAATACATATTTTTCACGTCTGTGTTAAAACTCCCTGCCTTCTCTCTTATCTATGTAAAAACCCCTCCCCCTATTCTCGCTTTTAAAACGCCCTGCCTTCTCTCTAATCTATGTAAAAAACCCTCCCCCTATCCCCCTATTGTGTGTGTGCGTTAAGCTTCCCTGCAAGCTATGTAAAAAAAACCTCCCCCTATTGTGTGTGTGTGTTAAATCTGCCTGGCCTGTGTTTCTGAGTGCTGAGTGCTCTGCGTTAAAGGCCCCGATCACGTGATCACGGCCTGTAAACCAAGCAGAGCAGAGGGATACCGGCACCCCCTAAAGGGGCCTGTATCTCGGGGGGCACGGGGGCCCCAGACCTGAAACCTGTGCGCTTCAGCTCCGGAGACCCCCTGCACATCTACACTATCAATTAAAATGTATTTCAAATGTATTTATTGTCATTTATTTATTTATTTATTTATTTAGATTTATTTATTAATTGTGCTGCTGCTGCAAGTCGTAAACTCACACCAAGGGCCAAACACCCCCCTCACCCCCAATAAAAAAAATTCACGCACAGCAGCCCCACAATTAATAAATAAATCTAAATAAATAAATAAATAAATACATGAAGAGAAATAAATATATACTGCACAGTATATACTTTGTATATATATACACACTGTATATATATATATATATATATATATATATATATATATATATATATATATATATATATATACAGTATACATATATACACTGTGTATATATATATATATATATATATATATATATATATATATATATATATATATATATATACAGTATATATATATATATATATATATATATATATATATATATATATATATATATATATATATACAGTATATATATATATATACATATATACATATATACAGTATATATATATATATATATACACACATGATGAACCAATAGTACAAATACATGTACTGTAGAATGGTTATCAAAATCATACTGTCCTACAGATAACGCTTCTCTATACAGACAATAATAATAATCCATTTAATAATCCTAACTTATTTTACAATATAAAACATAACATTACAATCCACACAGTACATTGCATTTACATTGTATACTGTAAATGATGCATAGCATTAAATCTATGCACCATATACAGTACTGTACATTCTGCAAATGAATGTTAACAATATAATTGCAAGCTACTCTACCAGTAAACACAAACACTTCCAAACAAGTCAACTACAGTATTTTAACCAATCAAGTAAACCAAAATCAATATATACTGTAAGTACCAACCAGAAAAGACAATTTAAAACCTAACTAACCCTTACAAAACCAAGGATTACATCTATCTAATTGTAAAAAACCTTATACATTATACACAGCATTGTTTAAAGCCCCCTCCCCCCTAATGTTTCTGTTAAGCAGATTACACTGAAGGGAGAGAGATATAAAGGCCTAAAGCCCCTTCCCCCCGAATGTTTGTGTTAAACAGATTACAATGAAGGGAGAGAGAGATAAAGGCCTAAAGCCCCTTCCCCCCTAATGTTTCTGTTAAACAGATTACAATGAAGGGAGAGAGAGATAAAGGCCTAAAGCCCCTTCCCCCCTAATGTTTCTGTTAAACAGATTACAATGAAGGGAGAGAAATATAAAGGCCTAAAGCCTTACCTGCATTGTTAAACCCTCCCTGCATTGGTAAACCCTCCCTGCATTGATGTCGTGCAGTGTATGTAAATGTGGGTAGGGGGGGGGCCCAATGTGCATAATGTACTGTGAGGTCTAACCACCCTCACCCCCTACCCACATACTGTACCCTTACCCCCCCCCCCCCATCCTGGCCATGGCCCCTCACGCACAGCAGCTCCACAATTAATAAATAAATCTAAATAAATACATGAAGAGAAATAAATATATACTTTATATATAAATGTGAGTTTATAAATAAAATAAAGAATATTATATGTAGTACTGAGTGTGAGATAAATTACTGTATTTATCAGTGTTGATCAAAGAGAGTTGATCAGAAGGATTCCCCTTATAAAGTATACAGCACTCTATTGTCATTCTTACAGTACTGTATACTGTAGTAAAGGGTAGACAACACATGGTCTTGCAGTATACTGTATTACTAAAAATCTGTCAGGTTGACCAGAATCACTGCGGATATCAGAAAATAATACAATTTTATTAATTCTACGTAGAATTAATAAAATTGTATTATTTTCCGATATCCGCAGTGATTCTGGTCAACCTGACAGATTTTTAGTAATACAGTATACTGCAAGACCATGTGTTGTCTACCCTTTACTACAGTATACTGTATGAATGACAATAGAGTGCTGTATACTTTATAAGGGGAATCCTTCTGATCAACTCTCTTTGATCAACACTGATAAATATCATATTTATACCCCTTTAGCACCTGTCGTTCCATCCTATGCACCCATTTACTGTACAATGGTGATTGCGGTCGTATTCACGTACTTTATGTGAGATAAATTAAGCAGTTCTTTTATTGCTGAAGTCGCCACAAAAAACTTTTATTTACAAATACAGTACAATACAATGGTGAAACATTTCAAGTAAACAGCAATTCAAAACATCAACACACAATAATACATACTGTACAGTACTGTATGATTATTTATTTATAATACAGTATACAGCTCTGTACTGTATACAGTATGCAGTATACAGTATACTGTACTATATTTGGGCCTTGTCTTTGGGGGTTTATTCATGCAATTATTAGGGTGACCTGCCGTTGGAAATACTGACACAGTACAATCCTACAGCTACACCACCCACCCCCTCCAGTACAATCCTACAGCTACACCACCCACCCCCTCCCTTAGAGTTTTTAATCCCTCCCTGGCCAAGCATCAATCGTCTGGCTAATCCAATCCAAGCCATTGTTTTGTTAATCTGGCCCTGGGCTGGCTACGGTAACAAGATTCAGCAGGAGGCCAGCCAGAGTACTGTATCATCCCACCATCCACCTTCCTTAGAGGGAGGCCTGCCTGCTTTGGAAAAATCCCCTCTCGAATTTGAAATGTAAATCTGATGTGCATCCGTTTGCTTACAGTAACTGTTCTGTTCAGAACAGCCACTGCTTCTAAATTACTGAAAATATACAGGATAAATATACAGTAATGTGAAATAATCGTACAATATACAGTAATGTGAAATAATAGTACAGTAGTTCATTGAGAGAGGAGAGGTTTTGTGTACATCATTACTGCTGTTTATATACTGTACATTTGACTGCACAAGCAGATTTGACGAACACAAGGCCCCCCCTCCCCCTTGGGCACCCTTTTTCCTGGAACGACAAGAAAACAAAACTTTGTTCAGTTACTGTACTGTACTGTATGTGCGTACTGTATTATGGTAGAACTACTGTACAGTAGGTGGCTGGTGCAGCTTTCTCTGGAAAGAAAAAAATGGAGCAGTTAGTAGGCAGTTACTGTAGTACTGTCAAACTAGTCTACTGTACTGTATACTGGAACTACTGTATACTCTGACTATTGGGAAAGAAAAAATCTGTGCCATACTTACCTGTATCATACTGTACTTACTGTACAATACTACAGCACTGTACTACTTTCCTGATGCTTGCCCATTGCGCGCGATGACAATGGGCAACACAGTGGCAATATGGTCTATATATTTATTGCATCGTTCCACGGTGAGTACATCGTTCCAAAAACTCATTATGGCTGTATACAACTCGTCCTTCTTGGAGGGTTTCGCCACTTTACGGATGTGGTCCTTCAGCTGATGCCAGACCATTTCGATCGGATTGAAGTCTGGCAATCTGTGATTGGAAAGAAAGGACAATTAGTTTAAGAGATACAGTACACAGTAAAAACAGTGGGGAACATATAAATGGGACACGGTCTACTGCACTTACTCCGCTGGCGTCTTCACCCAGTTGATGCCGCGCTCAAGGATATGCGCCGTCGACGCGGTGTGCTTGGGATCATTGTCCTGGTAAAAGCGATGACCATTGGGAAAGTCTTGTGTGATGTATCGCACTATCACGGGCACAATGTTGTCTTGGAAGAAATCTTTATTCATGATTCCTATAGCAAGAAAAGAAAAGTGCTCAATAGTACAGTACAGTGCATACGGTAAGGCAACACTAGTCAAGTACAGTGCATTAGGCGGCATTATATTTGAGAAATTGTACCTTCAAAGACGACAATGCATCCCGGTCCACGCCTAGAGATGGCACCCCACACATGCAGCTTCACAGGGTGTTTTGGCCGTGGCTTCAAAGTTATGCGGCCTTTTTTGTGGAACGCAAATCTTGCAAATCTCTCCAGCGACACAGTAGACTCATCAGTGAAGATGCAATCCTGGAAAGTCTCACCGCTGTCGATCCATGCCTGGGCCTGGAGCACTCTTTTGATTTTGTTTGCGTCCCGTATCATGGGGTATGCTCTGTAATGACAATGAATAAAAAATGTTAGCGTCACAGCGCAGTACAGTTTGCAAAACAACACTTTTACTTTACAGTACAGTACCTCCTGTACTGTCCAGTACTAACCTCACACGTCCATATTTCCATCCAATTCTGCGTCTCATCTTCTTTATGCTGCTCTCGGATACAGTCAGATTGTGGTTTTCCTGAAAAGTGTTTTTAACCCTTAATGCGCTCCTCTCATCATTCTCCTCACTTATTCTGTCCACCAGAAGAGTAGTCTCCCTACAATGCAAAGAAATTATATTGTGTTATTAATATGCAGCAATATAAAATGTATACTGTATACTGTACATGTAATGTTGTAATATACAGTAAATATAAATATACAAAAAATGTATACTGCTGTACTATAAATATAAATAGACAAAATATACAGTATACAGTACTGTTGTAATATAAATATACTATATAAATATACTGTTGTTATATCATAATAAATACACATCATATACTGTATATTCCGTTGTAAGATGAATTGCAATATACCAAAAGTGTATACTGCTGCACAAAAAATATAAATTGACCACACATACAGTACACTACAGTATATACTGTTGTAATATAATAAATATACTATATAAATACGGTATACTGTTGTTATATCATAATAAATACACATCATATACTGTATATTCCGTTGTAAGATGAATTGCAATATACCAAAAGTGTATACTGCTGCACAAAAAATATAAATTGACCACACATACAGTACACTACAGTATATACTGTTGTAATATAATAAATATACTATATAAATACGGTATACTGTTGTTATATCATAATAAATACACATCATATACTGTATATTCCGTTGTAAGATGAATTGCAATATACAGTACCAAAAGTGTATACTGCTGCACAAAAAATATAAATTGACCACACATACAGTACACTACAGTATATACTGTGTAATATAATAAATATACTATATAAATACGGTATACTGTAGATGTACACTACAGTTTTCTATATTTTTTTTGGTTAAGTTTTATAAATACAGTATACTTACGCATTTGTTATCTTTGGTGCCTTTTTGCGGTCTCTGTTTTTTCCTTGTGCATGATAGCACACGGTGCTTGATGGCACAACGAGGCCAGAAGCAGTTAACCAGCGCTGGATATCTGCAATTCGTTTTACGCTCGTGTACATCTCCTTCATTCTCATGCTGAGATCCTTTGAAATCTTCTTAACAGGCATTGCTGCGAGTACAGTAGAAAGAAATACAAACACAAGAATGTGTATTCGATGTTTAGTCGATGTGTATTCAATGTGCAGTGAATCCACAAAATGGATGGTGTATTTATATGTTAATGACTCACATAACAGACCACCCACTTTCAACACCTGTACCTGGCCACCATGCATAAAAGGTTGTACACGTTGCATAGCCCACCACTTGCTGATCTTTATCTGAGCCATTGTCCAGATACTGCATTGTGCCTCCCGCTTACATGGAGCAGCCCCGGTTCTATGGACGAAAGAATCATCTCACCTCTGCTGTGCCTGCCACACTGAAAAAGAGAAAGGCAGTTACCGTTTCCAAGCCAAAGGCAAAGCGACAGGCTAAGGCCAACAAAGAAAACCTTCTGCTGACCCCAAAGGCTAAGGCTTTTAAAACACGTCAGCCTTATTATGTGAAGAAGAAATACGGTACTGTGCTCGGTACGCAAGACGAATGGCAGCCAACTCACCGAATCCGCAGACCACTTCCCATATGCTTCGACGACTCTGCTGTAGCTGTCCCGGAAATCTTCAGCCCGGCTTCTCCACCCCCATCTTCTCCGGTTCCATCTGAAGATGCTGCTGCCTCTGAAATCAACGGGTCACTGTCTCCTTTGCTCTTGGACGACTCTGCTTCTCTCCCGGAAATCCAGCGGTCACCTTCTCCATCCCTCTTCCACCACGCTGCAGCTTCTCCTGTACCGGGCATCCCCAGGTCACCTCTTCCACTCTCCATCGATGCCGCTTCTCTCCAGGGAACCCCCATCTCATCCTCCGTTGCACCCATCCCCCCAGATCTCCAGATGCCATGCACAAGCAGCTCGTTAGACCGGATCCTGAATGGGCTAAGTGTGGATCTCCCCGGGAATTCTAGTGTGCTGGCAAAGCTAGATCTGCTTCTGGAGTCGGTGCTACATATGGAGCAAGGGATGCTACAAATGGAGCAGCGGCTGGATCAACGGATGCTACATATGGAGCAACGTATGGATCAACGGATGGACAAGATAGAGGCAGACATAGCGGGCATACATTATTTGCTCGGTGTTAATGCCCCTGTTTCCCCGACGCTGGAGCAGGGGGGTGACATGGATGTGATGCATGGTACCTTCGACCCCCTTCCATCACCAAGCACACCCCCTCCACCAGAAGATACAGTGTACTATGCTATTGAGGAGGACATGACAACCCCGTCAAGACCACGCCAGGAGACAACCCGGCGACCACTACCGGAGGAAAGCTTCCTCCCAGACACCCTACCATTGCCCATCGCCTCAAGTACACCCGCTCCCAAAAGACCTCCTACACCCGCTCGCATAGAAACAGTGCCCGACATCTCCCTGTGCGATCTGCCACCGGCGCTGAGGGAGAAGTATAGGGTGAGGAGTGCTGGTATACCACACAAGTATGCCTTGATCATATTTAAACACCATGTTCCCTACACATTGTACTGCGAGTGGGTGTTCAAAGTGAACTATGATGGGAATCGCCAAAAAAAGGCCCTTCCTGCCAATTTAAGGAAAAAGATTGTGGAAGAAATGCAGCGCTATTACCCTGTTACAGATCCTGTAATGAGAGGCGTTAGAGACTGCATTAATGGCGTTTTGCGCCATGCAAGGCATCGGCCATGGCTGGAAAATGGGGAGGACTTTCAGTGAGACCATACTGTAATATTGTGCTGTACTGTACAGTACATGTTTTACCCTATAGTACCTGCTGTACTTAAACAAAGGATACTGAATGTTGTTGTGTGTTGCACGGTTTTTGTACTGTATTTGTAAATAAAAGTTTTTGGTGGCGACTTCAGCAATAAAAGAACTGGTTAATTTATCTCACACTCAGTACTACTTGTGACAAACGGCTTACTCCGGGGCTCCGTCGTTTGTCCGGGACTGTTTAGAACACGGTCTTTTAGGGTAGGTTAAATGATGAGGCGTCACGTACTGTTCCTTTAAACAGGCTATGCCTGGTTTATTCAGTCCCAGGCACTGAGACTGCCACAGTGCATACAACAGAAAACAGATCAAAACAAAAGCTGCTCACCTGAGCGATAACTTAACTTAGATATCCCTGACTCAGGGTTGGAAGTGGCTTTTCCACTTCCAACATCAAAACACGGTACTTTTGCAGTCTTACACAAATGAACAGAAAGATTGAACCTGTTTGGGGAAGAGGCTTCTCCCCTCTGTAGTTCAGCAGCCTTCCAGCCTCCTGGCTCTTGTGGGGAGACCAGAGCAAACAGGAAATCAGTCTTTCATACCTGATTCCTAATTAGCATGACAGGTGACAGAAATCAGGCAGCAGACAAACTCTGGTCTGGATCTCTCATCCCTCAGTTCCAGCGCTTGCCAAACTGTGGGATGGAGTGTATGTATTATAAGGCTGCACTCCCAGGCCAAACAGGATAGAAACTGTCTAGTATCCTGGGAGCCCTATATACGGAATTTATTACCATCCCCTGGTTTCTGTCACATATCCTCCCCCCCAGCTCAGACCTCGAGGGATGAGCGACCATGGATATTAGGGAGTGCATCCTTGACAACCCGTCAGCATTGCCATGTTTGTGCCCTGACCTGTGTTCCACAGAAAATTTAAAGGGTTGTAGGCTTAGGAACCACCTGGTCACTCTAGCATTCTTTTCCCTGTTTTGACACATCCAGGTAAGGGGTGCATGATCTGTGACCAACCGAAATTTTCTCCCCAACAGGTAGTATTTGAGCGTCTCTACAGCCCACTTTATTGCGAGACACTCTTTCTCTACTATGGAGTAATTTTTCTCCTGGGGATTTAGTTTCCTACTTAAATAAAGGATGGGGTGCTCCTCACCTTGAGACTCCTGGGAGAGTACCGCCCCCAGCCCTACCTCAGATGCGTCGGTTTGGACTACGAACTCTTTGGAGAAGTCAGGTGTGACCAACACTGGTTGGGCACAGAGAGCTTCTTTCAGGCTTCTAAAGGCCTGTTCGGTTTCGGGGGACCACTTTACCATTAGCGGTCCTCTTGCTTTTGTGAGGTCAGTTAGTGGGGTTGCCTTAGTTGCAAAATTGGGAATAAACCTTCTATAGTACCCAATTAACCCCAAAAAGGTCCTTACTTGTTTTTTTGTAACTGGCCTTGGCCAATTTTGTATCGCCTCCACTTTGAGTGTTTGGGGTTTGAGTAAACCTCTGCCAATAGAATATCCCAGATACTTGGCCTCCTCCAGACCAATAGTGCATTTAGCGGGGTTAGCAGTTAGTCCAGCAGACCGGACTGCGTCAAGCACAGCTTGGACCTTTGGAAGGTGGGATTGCCAATCTTCACTATGGATTACCACATCATCCAGGTATGCGGCAGCATACCGAGCATGTGGTTTTAAAATTTTATCCATCATTCTTTGGAATGTGGCGGGAGCTCCATGTAAGCCAAAAGGCAACACCTTATACTGAAAGAGGCCGTCTGGGGTTGAGAAGGCTGTCTTTTCTTTTGCCCTTTCTGTGAGGGGAACCTGCCAGTACCCTTTTGTTAGGTCTAGGGTTGTGAGATATCGGGCTTTGCCCAGTCTCTCTACAAGTTCATCTACCCTGGGCATAGGATAAGTATCAAATTTTGACACCGCGTTTAGTTTCCGGTAGTCATTACAAAACCTTGTTGTACCATCTGGCTTTGGGACTAAGACTATAGGGCTGTTCCACCCACTTTGGGATTCCTCAATTACACCTAGTTTTAGCATTTTTTTAACCTCTAAACTTATAGCCTTTCTTTTGGCCTCTGGGATTCGGTACGGTTTAAGGTTAACTCGGACCCCCGGTTCAGAGACTAGGTCATGTTCAATTACGCTAGTTCTACCTGGCCGTATAGAGAAGATTTCTTTGTTTCTTTTCACTAAATTCTGAACCTCTCGTTTCTGATGAACAGACAGGGTTTCAGCTATGCTAACCTCTGGGTCAGTTTCTTGATTCTCTGACGGACCTGGGGGTACTAGGGTTAACAAGACTTCTCTATCTTTCCAGGGCTTGAGTAGGTTTATATGGTAAATTTGCTCAGGTTTCCTCCTACCTGGCTGTCTTACCTTATAATTTACTTCTCCCACTCTTTCCAAGACCTCATATGGCCCATGCCATTTAGCAAGGAATTTACTCTCCACGGTGGGAACCAGAACTAGTACCCTATCACCTGGAGAAAAAATTCTGACCCTAGCACCCTTATTATATGTATTCCTCTGTGCTTCTTGAGCTTTCTCCATGTGTTCCCTCACTATGGGTAGGACTGCAGCAATGCGGTCCTGCATCTGGGCAACATGCTCTATTACACTTCTGTAAGGGGTAACCTCGTGTTCCCAAGTCTCTTTGGCTATATCCAGTAAGCCCCTTGGGTGTCGGCCATACAATAGTTCAAACGGGGAGAAGCCTGTGGATGATTGGGGAACTTCCCTAATGGCAAATAACAGGTACGGTAACAAACAATCCCAGTTTTTCCCATCTTTATCAACCGCCCGCCGTAACATGCTCTTTAAGGTTTTATTGAACCTTTCCACTAAACCATCTGTTTGTGGATGATAGACTGAGGTTCTGAGATGCTTGATTTTTAGGAGTTTACATAGCTCTTTCGTTACTTGGGACATAAATGGTGTTCCCTGGTCAGATAGAATCTCTTTAGGAATCCCGACCCGGGAAAACAGAACTACTAACTCTTTTGCTATGTTTTTAGCTGAGGTGCTACGTAGGGGAACTGCCTCCGGATATCGGGTGGCATAATCTAATATTACCAATATATGCTGATGTCCCCTAGCAGACTTTATTAGGGGTCCTACTAGATCCATAGCAATCCGGTCAAATGGTACCTCTATTATGGGAAGGGGTACCAATGGGCTGCGGTACGCCTTGAACGGGGCGGTGATCTGACATTCTGGGCATGAGGAACAATAATTCGTAATTTCTGCCAGAACCCCAGGCCAATAGAAGCTTCGGAGAACCTTTTCTTTTGTCTTTTCCACCCCTAGGTGTCCCCCCAATGGATGACTATGTGCGAGGTGTAATACTACGTTACGGAATGTCCGTGGTACCAACAATTGTTTAGTTGTAACTGATTTCCTTTTATCAACCCGATATACTAGGTCGTTCTCTACCTCGAAGTAGGGGTAAGCAAGTGACCTATCTGGTTGGCCAGGAGTACTATTCTGGTCCCGTATATTTCCCCTTGCTACCGCTAATGTGGGGTCCTCCCACTGGGCCTTCTTAAAACTCCCAGGACTGACCTCTAGGTCAGCGAAGGTCTTATCCGGTTCTGGGGTGGTAAGTGTCTGCTCAACATCTTGATTTGGGGTATTCCCTACCAAAGTAGTGATGGGGAAGGGAATTTTACAGCACTCCTCCTTTTCCCCCTTCTTATTTGGGCCCTCGTCAACCTCTATTTCTGAAAAAGGGAAAGGATTTGTTTCTTCTAATACTTCGTTATGGTCCGCTATTGAACTCTGGGCGCTATTCTGAGCGGGGGACCACATTTTTAGAAAATGGGGAAAGTCGGTCCCTATTAACACATCATGTGCCAGTTTGGGTACAATACCCACCTTGAAATCTAAAGAACCAAACTCTGTTTCAAAAAAAACATCAACAGTGGAATATTCATGATTATCCCCATGTATACAACAAATTGCCACTCTTTGTGAACTGTTTCCCTGTTTTTTCTTAATGGGCAAGAGGTATTCGGACACTAGTGTGACCATGCTCCCAGAGTCAAGAAGTGCCCGAACCCTCTTACCATTAACCTTTACAAATGCCCACAGATGGTTATTCAAGGGGTCCTCTGGGCTAGGGCCCATACATTGGGACAACAGCGAATAAGGTTCCACGCTGTTGCATTGCATGGGCTCATCATTTAGTGGGCAGATTTTTGCTGTGTGGCCCCTCTCATGACAATTTACACATTTAGGTACATAGTCTGTGTCCCACTTAGAGCCTTTTCCCGGCTCCCCATGTTGGCTATTGCCCTTAGTGTGCGAACCACTGTTGCTGGTGCTGCGTGAAGGTGGTCGCCGCTCTTCAGCGCCCCTTAACCCCGGAACCCTTTTACCGTCTCTGGAAGAGTCCTGGAACCTCGGGTAGTGGGGTTGCTCCACGACTGTGGGTTGCGGGTGCTCTTCTGCTGCATTGTACCTTTCTACGAGGGCCACAAGCTCATCCGCATTGTGGGGGTCACTCCGACTGACCCAACGGCGTAAGGCAGAGGGAAGTTTCCTCAAGAACTGGTCCATGACCAACCGTTCCACGATGTGGCTGGCTGAGTTGATCTCGGGTTGTAGCCACTTCCGGGCGAGGTGGATGAGGTCATACATCTGGCTTCGGGTGGCTTTATCCATCGTGAAGGACCATGCGTGAAACCTTTGGGCGCGAACAGCCGTGGTTACGCCGAGGCGGGCGAGGATCTCGAACTTCAATTTTGCATAGACGTTAGCTTCGGCTGGCTCTAGATCAAAGTAAGCCTTCTGGGGTTCGCCGCTTAGGAAGGGTGCGATTAGACCAGCCCACTCAGCTTCTGGCCATCCCTCTCTCTGTGCCGTGCGTTCAAACGTGAGAAGATAGGCTTCCACATCATCCGAGGGTCCCATCTTCTGAAGGTAGTGGCTTGCCCTGGTCATTTTCGGAACTGGGGCTGCCGCTGCCAGTGGAAGGTTACTGATAGTCCCCCTCAGGATCTCGAGTTCCTGCTGTAAGCCCTGAGCGAACCGCTGTTGCTCCTCTCTCAGCAAGCGGTTTGTCTCTTGCTGGTTTGCATTCGCGTTTTGCAGGGCTTCATTCGTCTGTTGCTGGTTTGCATTCGCCTGTTGCTGGTTGGCATTCGCCTGTTGCTGGTTGGCATTAATCTCTTGCTGGGCTATTAGCAGCTGTTGCTGGGCTGCATTCGTCTGCTGCTGGTTTGCATTAGTTTCTTGCTGGGCTATTAACAGCTGTTGCTGGGTTTCATTCGCGTCTTTCTGGGCAGCGACATTGCGTACCAGCGCACCCACCACGTCTTCCATCTTGTTTGCAGAGGATGAAAAAAACTTTTTTTTTTTTTTTTTTTTTTTTTTTCAAAGTTCTTCAACCCGCAGACCCCCTAGTGCTCTGCCCGCATTCTCCACCATATGTGACAAACGGCTTACTCCGGGGCTCCGTCGTTTGTCCGGGACTGTTTAGAACACGGTCTTTTAGGGTAGGTTAAATGATGAGGCGTCACGTACTGTTCCTTTAAACAGGCTATGCCTGGTTTATTCAGTCCCAGGCACTGAGACTGCCACAGTGCATACAACAGAAAACAGATCAAAACAAAAGCTGCTCACCTGAGCGATAACTTAACTTAGATATCCCTGACTCAGGGTTGGAAGTGGCTTTTCCACTTCCAACATCAAAACACGGTACTTTTGCAGTCTTACACAAATGAACAGAAAGATTGAACCTGTTTGGGGAAGAGGCTTCTCCCCTCTGTAGTTCAGCAGCCTTCCAGCCTCCTGGCTCTTGTGGGGAGACCAGAGCAAACAGGAAATCAGTCTTTCATACCTGATTCCTAATTAGCATGACAGGTGACAGAAATCAGGCAGCAGACAAACTCTGGTCTGGATCTCTCATCCCTCAGTTCCAGCGCTTGCCAAACTGTGGGATGGAGTGTATGTATTATAAGGCTGCACTCCCAGGCCAAACAGGATAGAAACTGTCTAGTATCCTGGGAGCCCTATATACGGAATTTATTACCATCCCCTGGTTTCTGTCACATACTGTACAAACTGCTTTTTGCTGCCAGACTGCAAACCCGCAAGACCAGCAACATTGTAACAAAAGAGCAATGAGCGCGCAATTGGCGTGGGAACTTCTGTTCTAAGGCCCCTAGAAATAATATTCTTTATTTTATTTATAAACTCACATTTATAAACCCCGTCACCCACCCCCGCTAAACACAATAAAAAATAATCACACACAGCATCCCCGCAATAAATAAATAAATAAATAAATACAAATAAATACATTTGAAATACATTTTTATTTATAGTGTAGATGTGCAGGGGGTCTCTGGAGCTGAAGCGCACAGGTTTCAGGTCGGGGGATCCCGTGCCCCCCGAGATACAGGCCCCTTTAGGGGGTGCCGGTATCCCTCTGCGTTAAAAGCCCCGATCACGTGATCGCGGCCTGTAAACCAAGCAGAGCAGAGGGATACCGGCACCCCCTAAAGGGGCCTGTATCTCGGGGGGCACGGGGTCCCCAGACCTGAAACCTGTGCGCTTCAGCTCCGGAGACCCCCTGCACATCTACACTGTGAATAAAACACACACATCATTAAAGAATCATTCTTTAGCTTAGCGGCTATGCGCTATGGTAAAGAAGCAGCATTTCTGTCTTTTTAATAATATTGTACAGTGAGCAGGGGGTTCCCTGAGACAGAAATCTAATCTCAGGGGACCCCCTGCTCCTGCACAATATTATTAAAAGTTCAGAAATGAGGCTTCATTAGCATAGCGTATAGCCGCTAAGGTAATGAAGGGGTTAAGGCATAATAACCAATAAATACATTCAATACACTACCCACTACCAATGGCAACCTCCGCTGCTGTACAGTAAAACAGAGAAAAAAATTAACACTTTTAAAGTAATGTCCCCTAACCCCTTAATCACCATAGCGGTTATTAACCGCTACAGTTATGAAGGGGTTAACCCACCCTCACCCACCACTCGGGACGCCTACTGTACATACCCTCCCACTCTAACCCCCCACCCCGTGAGGCCTAACCACCCTCAACCCTCACCCACTAACTACCCCCAAGGGAGGCCTACCCACATACCGTTGGGGAACATTCCCCCCCCACCCCCCACCCCCAGTCCCCGCAATCAAAACAATGCACAGCCCCACAATAAACAGCATTCTATTTATTAAATACATTACCCACCCCCTGTGCCCCCCCCCCATAAATACAAGATTTATTCTTTTACATTCAGAGTCCATAACGCAGCCCCACGCTAGTCCCCGGTGGGCTGGCAGGGCACCTGGACAGACCTACAGTTTACCAGCAGCATTCCACAGGTTCTGGAGGCCTGCTGGTGGATCCTGCCAGCACCATGGCGCCCAGGTGGTCTCCTTGGGTCACCGTGAGCCACAATTGTGTCCCCACGGTAGGCCCAAGGATGTCTGGGAGCCCCGGGTCAAACCCACAGGTGTCTGCGGGGCCTCGGGTGGTTCCCATGGGGGTCTGGGGAACTCACGGGTGCTCACTACGGGTCCGCGGTGCCCAAACAGAAGTGGGATCACACATCATCATCCCCGCACCTACGGGTCGGAGGTGCCCCCACAGAAGTGGGACCACACATCGTCATGCCCGCAGACTACGGGTCCGCGGTGCCCCCACAGAAGTGGGACCACACATCATCATCCCCGCATGTGTCACCTGTGGAACCACCAGCCTGATACCCTTTAGGATACCCGAGGATTCCCCGCGGGTGGTCTCCATAGGTCCCACGCAAAACCACGGAAGTAACCCTGAATGTAAAAAAAATAAACCTGGCCTATACATTCAATACATACACCCTCCCCCCCAACACCTACAGTACAATAATGTGCAAAAAACTATTATCCAGATATGGATAATAGATTAATTGCCCATTATTAAAAACATTAACTAGCATATACAAATAAATAAAGTACTACTGACCTCATCAATACGAAGTGTCCGATGCCAGCGCCTTCCTTCTCTTGCCCACACAAAACATAGCCAAAACCAAGCCAATACATTGCAATTACATTCAGATATCAATTAACCCCTTAAACACCTTATCGGATAATAACCGCAAAGGTAATTAAGGGGTTAAGCCACACAGGCACGATACCCACCCTTCACCCATGAATTTGTACTGTGGCTTCATCATGCAACTATATATATATATATACTGTATATATATATATATACAGAGAGACAGAGAGAAAGAGAGAGAGAGAGATATATATACAGTATATATATATATATATATATATATATATATATATATATATATATATATATATATATATATATATATATACACACACGTTATATACACACCCATGATAAACCAATATACAGTACAAATAAATGTAGAAGGGTTATCAAAAGCATACTGCCCTACAACCAAACACGTCTCCATACAGACACTACATTAAAATCAATTTCCTTTAAAAATCCTAACTGATCTCACAATCTACTGTACTGTATATGATCACAAACCAATGAAAAAAAGTCACATTCCAAAATGCATAAAATCTATGCACCATACTGTATACATTCTGCAAATTAATCAACGTAAACAAAAATCAATTAGCAATCATTATTTAGATCCCTAAACATTTCACACTCAATCATGAACAATGAAACCATTAACAGATTCACGCCTAGAGCAGAACAATGAAGCCTTTGAAAAAATATAAGTACCGACAAAAATACAACCTTTACAGTACAACCAAGGCTATCTATCCCTGACCTTCCTCAAACACACAATACAATACCAAGGAATAATACATCTATCTAATTTTAAAATACTTTAAACTCACAAAATAATTAAAAACACATCTAATCCAGCTTTTAAAACATCATCATTTCTTACCCTGAATGTATACTGTACAGTATATCTCTCTAGACATATATATTGTACATACATACATACAGTGGCAAGAAATGATATACCACAAAAAAAAAAAAAATACACATGTTAAAAAACCTTTTGAAATAATTAACAAGTTAAATAAAATACAATTCTTTACTGTAGTTCACTTACCATTACTTGCCCCCACCGACTCCCGTTGCCCAGCTTACTCACGAACCAATCCACGATCAGGAACCCATAAAATAATAAACCATTCAAAATAATAAACATTAAACTAAAAATCCAAATCAATCCACGGGTCTTCTACTTGTAATAGTGTACATCTTCATCTGTATTCTTCTTTCTTCTATCTCCTTCCGGGCGGGGCAGGGCGTGGTCTTCTTTCCATCATCGGCCACGCCCTTGTCTTTTTTCTTCTCCGGAGGTCCTTCCTCTGCGGCGTCTGGCTGCAAAATGAGACGACATAGGCTTTTAAAGGCCTATGACGTCACATTTTGCATCATGGTTCCCACGGTCCTGATTGGACCGTGAAAACCATGTGTTTTGGCCGATAAAAAAAAAATTATGACGTCACTTAAAGGGAATGAAAGCACAGCCAATCAGAATGGCTTTGCTTCAATTGCCTTTAAGTTGACGTCATGAAAAGGCACATGGCCGTGCACACATGGTACTAGAGCCAATCAGAGCGTGGGAACTTTATCCCTACTCTGATTGGCTCTGGTATACCATGTGTCAGGGGCTTGGGGGAGAAAGGATGTGACGTCAATAAGGATAAAGTTCCCACGCTCTGATTGGCTACCGTACCACGTGACAGGTTTTCATTGACGTCACATCCTTTCTCCCCCAAGCCCCTGACACATGGTATACCAGAGCCAATCAGAGTAGGGATAAAGTTCCCACGCTCTGATTGGCTCTAGTACCATGTGTGCACGGCCATGTGCCTTTTCATGACGTCAACTTAAAGGCAATTGAAGCAAAGCCATTCTGATTGGCTGTGCTTTCATTCCCTTTAAGTGACGTCATCATTTTTTTTTTATCGGCCAAAACACATGGTTTTCACGGTCCAATCAGGACCGTGGGAACCATGACGCAAAATGTGACGTCATAGGCCTTTAAAAGCCTATGTCGTCTCATTTTGCAGCCAGACGCCGCAGAGGAAGGACCTCCGGAGAAGAAAAAAGACAAGGGCGTGGCCGATGATGGAAAGAAGACCACGCCCTGCCCCGCCCGGAAGGAGATAGAAGAAAGAAGAATACAGATGAAGATGTACACTATTACAAGTAGAAGACCCGTGGATTGATTTGGATTTTTAGTTTAATGTTTATTATTTTGAATGGTTTATTATTTTATGGGTTCCTGATCGTGGATTGGTTCGTGAGTAAGCTGGGCAACGGGAGTCGGTGGGGGCAAGTAATGGTAAGTGAACTACAGTAAAGAATTGTATTTTATTTAACTTGTTAATTATTTCAAAAGGTTTTTTAACATGTGTATTTTTTTTTTTTTTGTGGTATATCATTTCTTGCCACTGTATGTATGTATGTACAATATATATGTCTAGAGAGATATACTGTACAGTATACATTCAGGGTAAGAAATGATGATGTTTTAAAAGCTGGATTAGATGTGTTTTTAATTATTTTGTGAGTTTAAAGTATTTTAAAATTAGATAGATGTATTATTCCTTGGTATTGTATTGTGTGTTTGAGGAAGGTCAGGGATAGATAGCCTTGGTTGTACTGTAAAGGTTGTATTTTTGTCGGTACTTATATTTTTTCAAAGGCTTCATTGTTCTGCTCTAGGCGTGAATCTGTTAATGGTTTCATTGTTCATGATTGAGTGTGAAATGTTTAGGGATCTAAATAATGATTGCTAATTGATTTTTGTTTACGTTGATTAATTTGCAGAATGTATACAGTATGGTGCATAGATTTTATGCATTTTGGAATGTGACTTTTTTCATTGGTTTGTGATCATATACAGTACAGTAGATTGTGAGATCAGTTAGGATTTTTAAAGGAAATTGATTTTAATGTAGTGTCTGTATGGAGACGTGTTTGGTTGTAGGGCAGTATGCTTTTGATAACCCTTCTACATTTATTTGTACTGTATATTGGTTTATCATGGGTGTGTATATAACGTGTGTGTGTATATATATATATATATATATATATATATATATATATATATATATACTGTATATATATCTCTCTCTCTCTCTTTCTCTCTGTCTCTCTGTATATATATATATACAGTATATATATATACTGTATAGTTGCATGATGAAGCCACAGTACAAATCCATGGGTGAAGGGTGGGTATCGTGCCTGTGTGGCTTAACCCCTTGATTACCTTTGCGGTTATTATCCGATAAGGTGTTTAAGGGGTTAATTGATATCTGAATGTACTGTACTTGCAATGTATTGGCTTGGTTTTGGCTATGTTTTGTGTGGGCAAGAGAAGGAAGGCGCTGGCATCGGACACTTCGTATTGATGAGGTCAGTAGTACTTTATTTATTTGTATATGCTAGTTAATGTTTTTAATAATGGGCAATTAATCTATTATCCATATCTGGATAATAGTTATTTTGCACATTATTGTACTGTAGGTGTTGGGGGGGGAGGGTGTATGTATTGAATGCATAGGCCAGGTTTATTTTTTTTACATTCAGGGTTTGATTCCGTGGTTTTGCGTGGGGCCTATGGAGACCACCTCCGGGTATTCTCGGGTATCCTAAAGGGTATCAGGCTGGTGGTTCCACGGGTGACACATGCGGGGATGATGATGTGTGGTCCCACTACTGTGGGGGCACCGCGGACCCGTAGTCTGCGGGCATGACGATGTGTGGTCCCACTTCTGTGGGGGCACCTCCGACCCGTAGGTGCGGGGATGATGATGTGTGGTCCCACTTCTGTGGGGGCACCGCGGACCCGTAGTGAGCACCCGTGAGTTCCCCAGACCCCCATGGGAACCACCCGAGGCCCCGCAGACACCTGTGGGTTTGACCCGGGGCTCCCAGACATCCTTGGGCCTACCGTGGGGACACAATTGTGGCTCACGGTGACCCAAGGAGACCACCTGGGCGCCATGGTGCTGGCAGGATCCACCAGCAGGCCTCCAGAACCTGTGGAATGCTGCTGGTAAACTGTAGGTCTGTCCAGGTGCCCTGCCAGCCCACCGGGGACTAGCGTGGGGCTGCGTTATGGACCCTGAATGTAAAAGAATAAATCTTGTATTTATGGGGGGGGGCACAGGGGGTGGGTAATGTATTTAATAAATAGAATGCTGTTTATTGTGGGGCTGTGCATTGTTTTGATTGCGGAGACTGGGGGTGGGGGGTGGGGGGTGGAATGTTCCCCAACGGTATGTGGGTAGGCCTCCCTTGTGGGTACTGATTGGGTGGTTAGGCCTCACGGGTGGGGGGGGGTTAGTGTGGGAGGGTATGTAGGCATCCCGAGTGGTGGGTGGGTGAGGGTGGGTTAACCCCTTCATGACTGTAGCGGTTAATAACCGCTATGGTGATTAAGGGGTTAGGGGACATTACTTTGTATGTTTTAATTTTTGTGTCTGTTTTGCAGAAGCGGAGGGGCCATGGCCAGGATGGGGGGGGGGTTAACGGTATGTGGGTAGGGGGTGAGGGTGGTTAGCAATGCAGTGAGGGAGATTTACTGGTAACAGAAACATCTCTCTCCCTTCAATGTAATCTGTTTAAAGCCCCCTCCCCCCTAATGTGTGTTTCTGTAAAATCTCTCTCCCTTCAATGTACAGGTACTGTAATCTGTTTAACAGAAACATTAGGGGGGAAGGGGCTTTAGGCCTTTATCTCTCTCTCCCTTCATTGTAATCTGTTTAACACAAACATTCGGGGGGAAGGGGCTTTAGGCCTTTATATCTCTCTCCCTTCAGTGTAATCTGCTTAACAGAAACATTAGGTGGGAGGGGGCTTTAAACAATGCTGTGTATAATGTATAAGGTTTTTTACAATTAGATAGATGTAAATCTTGGTTTTGTAAGGGTTAGTTTGGTTTTAAATTGTCTTTTCTGGTTGGTACTTACAGTATATATTGATTTTGGTTTACTTGATTGGTTAAAATACTGTAGTTGACTTGTTTGGAAGTGTTTGTGTTTACTGGTAGAGTAGCTTGCAATTATATTGTTAACATTCATTTGCAGAATGTACAGTACTGTATATGGTGCATAGATTTAATGCTATGCATCATTTACAGTATACAATGTAAATGCAATGTACTGTGTGGATTGTAATGTTATGTTTTATATTGTAAAATAAGTTAGGATTATTAAATGGATTATTATTATTGTCTGTATAGAGAAGCGTTATCTGTAGGACAGTATGATTTTGATAACCATTCTACAGTACATGTATTTGTACTATTGGTTCATCATGTGTGTATATATATATATATATATATACTGTATATATGTATATATGTATATATATATATATACTGTATATATATATATATATATATATATATATATATATATATATATATATATATACTGTATATATATATATATATATATATATATATATATATATATATATATATATATATATATATATATATATATATATATACACACAGTGTATATATGTATACTGTATATATATATATTGTGACAGAAACCAGGGGATGGTAATAAATTCCGTATATAGGGCTCCCAGGATACTAGACAGTTTCTATCCTGTTTGGCCTGGGAGTGCAGCCTTATAATACATACACTCCATCCCACAGTTTGGCAAGCGCTGGAACTGAGGGATGAGAGATCCAGACCAGAGTTTGTCTGCTGCCTGATTTCTGTCACCTGTCATGCTAATTAGGAATCAGGTATGTAAGACTGATTTCCTGTTTGCTCTGGTCTCCCCACAAGAGCCAGGAGGCTGGAAGGCTGCTGAACTACAGAGGGGAGAAGCCTCTTCCCCAAACAGGTTCAATCTTTCTGTTCATTTGTGTAAGACTGCAAAAGTACCTTGTTTTGTTGTTGGGAGTGGAAAAGCCACTTCCAACCCTGAGTCAGGGATATCTAAGTTAAGTTATCGCTCAGGTGAGCAGCTTTTGTTTTGATCTGTTTTCTGTTGTATGCACTGTGGCAGTCTCAGTGCCTGGGACTGAATAAACCAGGCATAGCCTGTTTAAAGGAACAGTACGTGACGCCTCATCATTTAACCTACCCTAAAAGACCGTGTTCTAAACAGTCCCGGACAAACGACGGAGCCCCGGAGTAAGCCGTTTGTCACATATGGTGGAGAATGCGGGCAGAGCACTAGGGGGTCTGCGGGTTGAAGAACTTTGAAAGAAAAAAAAAAAAAAAAAAAAAGTTTTTTTCATCCTCTGCAAACAAGATGGAAGACGTGGTGGGTGCGCTGGTACGCAATGTCGCTGCCCAGAAAGACGTGAATGAAACCCAGCAACAGCTGTTAATAGCCCAGCAAGAAACTAATGCAAACCAGCAGCAGACGAATGCAGCCCAGCAACAGCTGCTAATAGCCCAGCAAGAGATTAATGCCAACCAGCAACAGGCGAATGCCAACCAGCAACAGACGAATGAAGCCCTGCAAAACGCGAATGCAAACCAGCAAGAGACAAACCGCTTGCTGAGAGAGGAGCAACAGCGGTTTGCTCGGGGCTTACAGCAGGAACTCGAGATCCTGAGGGGGACTATCAGTAACCTTCCACTGGCAGCGGCAGCCCCAGTTCCGAAAATGACCAGGGCAAGCCACTACCTTCAGAAGATGGGACCCTCGGATGATGTGGAAGCCTATCTTCTCACGTTTGAACGCACGGCACAGAGAGAGGGATGGCCAGAAGCTGAGTGGGCTGGTCTAATCGCACCCTTCCTAAGCGGCGAACCCCAGAAGGCTTACTTTGATCTAGAGCCAGCCGAAGCAAACGTCTATGCAAAATTGAAGTTCGAGATCCTCGCCCGCCTCGGCGTAACCACGGCTGTTCGCGCCCAAAGGTTTCACGCATGGTCCTTCACGATGGATAAAGCCACCCGAAGCCAGATGTATGACCTCATCCACCTCGCCCGGAAGTGGCTACAACCCGAGATCAACTCAGCCAGCCACATCGTGGAACGGTTGGTCATGGACCAGTTCTTGAGGAAACTTCCCTCTGCCTTACGCCGTTGGGTCAGTCGGAGTGACCCCCACAATGCGGATGAGCTTGTGGCCCTCGTAGAAAGGTACAATGCAGCAGAAGAGCACCCGCAACCCACAGTCGTGGAGCAACCCCACTACCCGAGGTTCCAGGACTCTTCCAGAGACGGTAAAAGGGTACCGGGGTTAAGGGGCGCTGAAGAGCGGCGACCCCCTTCACGCAGCACAAGCAACAGTGGTTCGCACACTAAGGGCAATAGCCAACATGGGGAGCCGGGAAAAGGCTCTAAGTGGGACACAGACTATGTACCTAAATGTGTAAATTGTCATGAGAGGGGCCACACAGCAAAAATCTGCCCACTAAATGATGAGCCCATGCAATGCAACAGCGTGGAACCTTATTCGCTGTTGTCCCAATGTATGGGCCCTAGCCCAGAGGACCCCTTGAATAACCATCTGTGGGCATTTGTAAAGGTTAATGGTAAGAGGGTTCGGGCACTTCTTGACTCTGGGAGCATGGTCACACTAGTGTCCGAATACCTCTTGCCCATTAAGAAGAAACAGAGAAACAGTTCACAAAGAGTGGCAATTTGTTGTATACATGGGGATAATCATGAATATTCCACTGTTGATGTTTTTTTTGAAACAGAGTTTGGTTCTTTAGATTTCAAGGTGGGTATTGTACCCAAACTGGCACATGATGTGTTAATAGGGACCGACTTTCCCCATTTTCTAAAAATGTGGTCCCCCGCTCAGAATAGCGCCCAGAGTTCAATAGCGGACCATAACGAAGTATTAGAAGAAACAAATCCTTTCCCTTTTTCAGAAATGGAGGTTGACGAGGGCCCAAATAAGAAGGGGGAAAAGGAGGAGTGCTGTAAAATTCCCTTCCCCATCACTACTTTGGTAGGGAATACCCCAAATCAAGATGTTGAGCAGACACTTACCACCCCAGAACCGGATAAGACCCTCGCTGACCTAGAGGTCAGTCCTGGGAGTTTTAAGAAGGCCCAGTGGGAGGACCCCACATTAGCGGTAGCAAGGGGAAATATACGGGACCAGAATAGTACTCCTGGCCAACCAGATAGGTCACTTGCTTACCCCTACTTCGAGGTAGAGAACGACCTAGTATATCGGGTTGATAAAAGGAAATCAGTTACAACTAAACAATTGTTGGTACCACGGACATTCCGTAACGTAGTATTACACCTCGCACATAGTCATCCATTGGGGGGACACCTAGGGGTGGAAAAGACAAAAGAAAAGGTTCTCCGAAGCTTCTATTGGCCTGGGGTTCTGGCAGAAATTACGAATTATTGTTCCTCATGCCCAGAATGTCAGATCACCGCCCCGTTCAAGGCGTACCGCAGCCCATTGGTACCCCTTCCCATAATAGAGGTACCATTTGACCGGATTGCTATGGATCTAGTAGGACCCCTAATAAAGTCTGCTAGGGGACATCAGCATATATTGGTAATATTAGATTATGCCACCCGATATCCGGAGGCAGTTCCCCTACGTAGCACCTCAGCTAAAAACATAGCAAAAGAGTTAGTAGTTCTGTTTTCCCGGGTCGGGATTCCTAAAGAGATTCTATCTGACCAGGGAACACCATTTATGTCCCAAGTAACGAAAGAGCTATGTAAACTCCTAAAAATCAAGCATCTCAGAACCTCAGTCTATCATCCACAAACAGATGGTTTAGTGGAAAGGTTCAATAAAACCTTAAAGAGCATGTTACGGCGGGCGGTTGATAAAGATGGGAAAAACTGGGATTGTTTGTTACCGTACCTGTTATTTGCCATTAGGGAAGTTCCCCAATCATCCACAGGCTTCTCCCCGTTTGAACTATTGTATGGCCGACACCCAAGGGGTTTACTGGATATAGCCAAAGAGACTTGGGAACACGAGGTTACCCCTTACAGAAGTGTAATAGAGCATGTTGCCCAGATGCAGGACCGCATTGCTGCAGTCCTACCCATAGTGAGGGAACACATGGAGAAAGCTCAAGAAGCACAGAGGAATACATATAATAAGGGTGCTAGGGTCAGAATTTTTTCTCCAGGTGATAGGGTACTAGTTCTGGTTCCCACCGTGGAGAGTAAATTCCTTGCTAAATGGCATGGGCCATATGAGGTCTTGGAAAGAGTGGGAGAAGTAAATTATAAGGTAAGACAGCCAGGTAGGAGGAAACCTGAGCAAATATACCATATAAACCTACTCAAGCCCTGGAAAGATAGAGAAGTCTTGTTAACCCTAGTACCCCCAGGTCCGTCAGAGAATCAAGAAACTGACCCAGAGGTTAGCATAGCTGAAACCCTGTCTGTTCATCAGAAACGAGAGGTTCAGAATTTAGTGAGAAGAAACAAAGAAATCTTCTCTATACGGCCAGGTCGAACTAGCGTAATTGAACATGACCTAGTCTCTGAACCAGGGGTCCGAGTTAACCTTAAACCGTACCGAATCCCAGAGGCCAAAAGAAAGGCTATAAGTTTAGAGGTTAAAAAAATGCTAAAACTAGGTGTAATTGAGGAATCCCAAAGTGGGTGGAACAGCCCTATAGTCTTAGTCCCAAAGCCAGATGGTACAACAAGGTTTTGTAATGACTACCGGAAACTAAACGCGGTGTCAAAATTTGATACTTATCCTATGCCCAGGGTAGATGAACTTGTAGAGAGACTGGGCAAAGCCCGATATCTCACAACCCTAGACCTAACAAAAGGGTACTGGCAGGTTCCCCTCACAGAAAGGGCAAAAGAAAAGACAGCCTTCTCAACCCCAGACGGCCTCTTTCAGTATAAGGTGTTGCCTTTTGGATTACATGGAGCTCCCGCCACATTCCAAAGAATGATGGATAACATTTTAAAACCACATGCTCGGTATGCTGCCGCCTACCTGGATGATGTCGTAATCCATAGTGAAGATTGGCAATCCCACCTTCCAAAGGTCCAAGCTGTGCTTGACGCAGTCCGGTCTGCTGGACTAACTGCTAACCCCGCTAAATGCACTATTGGTCTGGAGGAGGCCAAGTATCTGGGATATTCTATTGGCAGAGGTTTACTCAAACCCCAAACACTCAAAGTGGAGGCGATACAAAATTGGCCAAGGCCAGTTACAAAAAAACAAGTAAGGACCTTTTTGGGGTTAATTGGGTACTATAGAAGGTTTATTCCCAATTTTGCAACTAAGGCAACCCCACTAACTGACCTCACAAAAGCAAGAGGACCGCTAATGGTAAAGTGGTCCCCCGAAACCGAACAGGCCTTTAGAAGCCTGAAAGAAGCTCTCTGTGCCCAACCAGTGTTGGTCACACCTGACTTCTCCAAAGAGTTCGTAGTCCAAACCGACGCATCTGAGGTAGGGCTGGGGGCGGTACTCTCCCAGGAGTCTCAAGGTGAGGAGCACCCCATCCTTTATTTAAGTAGGAAACTAAATCCCAAGGAGAAAAATTACTCCATAGTAGAGAAAGAGTGTCTCGCAATAAAGTGGGCTGTAGAGACGCTCAAATACTATCTGTTGGGGAGAAAATTCCGGTTGGTCACAGATCATGCACCTCTTACCTGGATGTGTCAAAACAGGGAAAAGAATGCTAGAGTGACCAGGTGGTTCCTAAGCCTACAACCCTTTAAATTTTCTGTGGAACACAGGTCAGGGCCCAAACATGGCAATGCTGACGGGTTGTCAAGGATGCACTCCCTAATATCCATGGTCGCTCATCCCTCGAGGTCTGAGCTGGGGGGGAGGATATGTGACAGAAACCAGGGGATGGTAATAAATTCCGTATATAGGGCTCCCAGGATACTAGACAGTTTCTATCCTGTTTGGCCTGGGAGTGCAGCCTTATAATACATACACTCCATCCCACAGTTTGGCAAGCGCTGGAACTGAGGGATGAGAGATCCAGACCAGAGTTTGTCTGCTGCCTGATTTCTGTCACCTGTCATGCTAATTAGGAATCAGGTATGTAAGACTGATTTCCTGTTTGCTCTGGTCTCCCCACAAGAGCCAGGAGGCTGGAAGGCTGCTGAACTACAGAGGGGAGAAGCCTCTTCCCCAAACAGGTTCAATCTTTCTGTTCATTTGTGTAAGACTGCAAAAGTACCTTGTTTTGTTGTTGGGAGTGGAAAAGCCACTTCCAACCCTGAGTCAGGGATATCTAAGTTAAGTTATCGCTCAGGTGAGCAGCTTTTGTTTTGATCTGTTTTCTGTTGTATGCACTGTGGCAGTCTCAGTGCCTGGGACTGAATAAACCAGGCATAGCCTGTTTAAAGGAACAGTACGTGACGCCTCATCATTTAACCTACCCTAAAAGACCGTGTTCTAAACAGTCCCGGACAAACGACGGAGCCCCGGAGTAAGCCGTTTGTCACAATATATATATATATATATATATATATATATATATATATATATATATATATATATATATATATACAGTGTGTATATATATACAAAGTATATACTGTGCAGTATATATTTATTTCTCTTCATGTATTTATTTATTTATTTATTTAGATTTATTTATTAATTGTGGGGCTGCTGTGCGTGAATTTTTTTTATTGGGGGTGAGGGGGGTGTTTGGCCCTTGGTGTGAGTTTACGACTTGCAGCATCAGCACAATTAATAAATAAATCTAAATAAATAAATAAATAAATAAATGACAATAAATACATTTGAAATACATTTTAATTGATAGTGTAGATGTGCAGGGGGTCTCCGGAGCTGAAGCGCACAGGTTTCAGGTCTAGGGCCCCCGTGCCCCCCGAGATACAGGCCCCTTTAGGGGGTGCCGGTATCCCTCTGCTCTGCTTGGTTTACAGGCCGCGATCACGTGATCGGGGCCTTTAACGCAGAGCACTCAGCACTCAGAAACACAGGCCAGGCAGATTTAACACACACACACAATAGGGGGAGGTTTTTTTTACATAGCTTGCAGGGAAGCTTAACGCACACACACAATAGGGGGATAGGGGGAGGGGGTTTTACATAGATTAGAGAGAAGGCAGGGTGTTTTAAAAGCGAGAATAGGGGGAGGGGGTTTTACATAGATTAGAGAGAAGGCAGGGAGTTTTAACACAGACGTGAAAAATATGTATTGAATGTATTAATTGTTTATTATGCCTTAACCCCTTCATTGCCTTAGCGGCTATCCGCTATGGTAATGACGCAGCACTTTCCGTATTTTTAATAATATTGATCAGGAGCAGGGGGGGGGGGGTTCCCTGAGCATTACTTTCTGGCTCAGGGAACCACCTGCTCACTTTACAATATTATTAAAATAATGCTTCTTTACCATAGCGCATAGATGCTAAGGTAAAGAACGAGTGTTTATTTATACTGTATATATTATGTGTTTTATTGATACTGTACATGTGCAGAGGGTCTCCAGAGCAGAAGCGCACAGGTTTCAGGTCTGGGGACCCCGTGCCCCCCGAGATACAGGCCCCTTTAGGGGGTGCCGGTATCCCTCTGCTCTGCTTGGTTTACAGGCCGCGGTCACGTGATCGGGACCTTTAAACGCAGAGGGATACCGGCACCCCCTAAAGGGGCCTGTATCTCGGGGGGCACGGGGTCCCCAGACCTAAAACCAACGCGGTTCAGCTCCGGAGACCCCCTGCACATCTACACTATCAATAAAAATGTATTTCAAATGTATTTATTGTCATTTATTTATTTATTTTTTGGCGGCTGCTGTGTGTATTTTATTGTTGTGGGTTGCGGGAGGGTGGGTGAATGGGGTATTCGCCCCAACGATGGTTGGGGAGGGCTTGCGGGGGGGTGGGGGGGGTGGGGTGGGGTAGCGGGAGGGCTTAACCCCTTCACGACCGTAGCGGTATTAACTGCTACGGTCGTGAAGGGGTTAAGTGCACCCGCAACCCCCCCCCCTCCCGCAAGTCCTAAACTCACACCAAGGGCCAAATACCCCCCTCACCCATCCCCACTACACACAATAAAGCGGGCACGGTGGGTTAACCCCTTCATTGCCTTAGCGGCTATCCGCTATGGAAATGACGCAGCATTTTCCGTATTTTTAATAATATTGATCAGGAGCAGGGGGGGGGGGGTTCCCTGAGCATTAATATCTGGCTCAGGGAACCCCCTGCTCACTGTACAATATTATTAAAATAATGCTTCTTTACCATAGCGCATAGACGCTAAGGTAAAGAACGAGTGTTTATTTATACTGTATATTGTATGTGTTTTATTGATACTGTACATGTGCAGAGGGTCTCCAGAGCAGAAGCGCACAGGTTTCAGGTCTGGGGACCCCGTGCCCCCCGAGATACAGGCCCCTTTAGGGGGTGCCGGTATCCCTCTGCTCTGCTTTGTTTACAGGCCGCGGTCACGTGATCGGGACCTTTAAACGCAGAGGGATATCGGCACCCCCTAAAGGGGCCTGTATCTCGGGGGGCACGGGGTCCCCAGACCTAAAACCAACGCGGTTCAGCTCCGGAGACCCCCTGCACATCTACACTATCAATAAAAATGTATTTCAAACCATTTTTAATGTGCGGATGTTTGCGCAGAGAGAGAGCAGCGGATCTCTCTCTGCTGCAAACACATCTCGCCCCCGCCGCCCATACAGTAGTATCATTTATGTATGTGCATATACAGTACAGTACAGTACTGTACAGTACTGTATGTTAGGGCTTACAGGGGTTGTTGTTATACAGTATATATATATATATATATATATATATATATATATATATATATATATACTGTACAGTATACAGTATACAGTATACTGCATTACAATTCATTATAGGGGACGGCTTCACAGAGAACAGCTCGCAAGCGCCACCATGTGTATTTTGACGGCATTGCAGTATTGTAACCAGCCGGAATAAAAAGCTAAAATTCCTGCCGGAAAATAACGCAATGCACTCTGGCAGAAAACTATCAGAAACCTGAATACACCCGAGTATACCCGAATTCGCAGGACTAGCCGTGCTCGAATAAAGTGTGTCGCCAGTGTAGCATTTACTGACGAAAAAAGGTGCAAGAGCAAATAGCACTACTTAAATGTGCAATGATATTTAAGTGAATATAGATATACTGTAGTTCAATGTGATATGGTGATTAATCAAAATTAGTACTATCCTTGGAGGAAGTGGAGCTCCCAAACAGGACTCAAACCCAGTCCGGGCAAAGTTTTGGCAGAAACAATTAGGGCGCAAACTTCATCCAGGTACATAAAAGAAATACATAACAACAATAGTGCAACACAGTACAGTATACACAATTTAAATACGAATCGGATAAATCTGTGAATGTTAAACTCACGTGCTCCACGTGAAAATCAGGCAGTAGGGTTATATAAAGTAACTAACTCAGAAGAACATCTACATAGGCTCTTGATACATCCAGAAATTAATTTCCATAAAGGTCAGAAGAGGAGAGGAGAGGGAGGGGAATCCCACATAAAGGAGACAAAGCAAATACTGCATAGTGATTTAATAAATCTAAAACACAAAGTAATGCACTTACATAAGTGTCTTTGACCACCCCAGGTCAGAGCACTGGAACTGGACAGCAGCACTTCCAAACAGCCCTTGATCCTGCTAAACGCCCGCTAACAGTAGATGAAATCACAGGGCTGAATATCTGGAACCAATTCAGCTACAGACCACTAGCAGCAAATGACTTCCCCCCCCCCAAGTCTATGTATAGCAAGACTCTGCCCTACGCATTTTGTTCACAAATGAACTTCCCCTGGGGCTATTCTTTTGTGATATTTGGTTCCCCTCCCTTTTAATTGTCCCGCCGCCATCCGAAAATGAGTTGCGTCACGTCATCAATGACATCACGATGCTCTCTGGCGTCTGGCGTGTCATGATGTATTAGCATTCCTGACGTCACAGCATTTTCCCACACTGCCGACGTCACGGCGCGATCCATCGGCGATCGCAGCAACTCTGGATGTTTCAGTTTGCTGTCATGGCAACTCTCACTTGCTTCTGAGCCACCAATCAGCGCGCTCATTGTTACACATCACCGGCAGCTTTCGCTGCTACTGCACCACCAATGGAAACGCAGCTCTCCATATACATGAGCTACACACAATATTATATAAAACAATACTAAACAGTAAGTACAATAGTGTTCCTATTTCTACAAAGATGTTTAAATCCTCAATTTACACAATAACATATAAAACACAGTAGCATCTAAAATACAAGAAGATATACGTGTTAAAACAAATTAGATGTTACATAATTATATATTAATATATTAATAAAACCCAAGCTGTTAAATAGTCTTTCTTAGAATCCACATTGGACTTTAGCAAGTTGGATATGGATTTACAAGAAAAATTAGACTTATTAGAAAGTAATATTATCTCTACCAAAGATTCTAAGTTTTTTAGAGATAAGAAAGATAATGCAATTGTACATGTAGGATTAGAAACTGGGGGAAACCAGAAGTCTTATGTAGCCCTTTTTCTGACGCCTTCCTAAGGGACTACTGGTACTGTACACAACCTGCGGCTCCAGGAGATCTGAGCCTCCGCTAGCTGGGAGCCTGGGGTAACGGTTCTAGCGCAGCGCCTCCACTTGCCCAGGATCCCCGTTATGTAAGATTGCCCTGGGTAAGAACCATACCATACAGTGTGTGCAACCAAGTTTTACTATGCATAGGCAGTCTTATCTTATTCTCTATATAACATCACACATAACTTGCATATATATTATAACGTTAGAGTCCTTATACTATACCGGCTCAGCCACACCTCTAGGGAATTTGTCCGGTATAACAGTGGCTCCGCCACGCTCTTATAGAGGTTGTCCTTGTAAAGTATTAGGTAGTATGCTCAGTCCGCTAGCCACTTGCTAGTGTCACTACAGAGGTATTCCTAAGGCGGGATCAGCGCCTGATGACCGGTGTTGGTGCACTTTCCATTACAATGTACCTTCCGGTCACGGCGGTGACCGTTCCTTCTTCACAAAGGATCCGTGCCTCCGCTCCTTGACCTCCCGATGTCGCGGTGTCCCGCCGTCTGATCCCAGATGACGGCGACGGCCACAACTCGGTGCGTTGTCCCTAACTAAAGTGACAATTCCTTCCGCTATCGGGCGTCCCTGCAGTACTGCAGCCTACGGTGACTCAGGGAATTCTCCTATGGGCCTGAGGGGAATAGCTGACCTATGCAGGTGGGTCACTGAACCCCTGCACTCACACTGCGTCCTCCGGCTCTGTACTCCTCTCCTCCCTAGCGTGGTCTCTCTCTACACTTCCTCTTCCTTCTAATCCCAGCTTTCTCATTGGCTCCTAGCGTCAGGTGACTGATCCAGAGCTCCTGGAAGTTGTAGTCCATTAATAGAGCCTTTCCCTTATTGGCCTGTCGTTCGCGCGCTTCCATCGCGCATGCGCGACCTCTCCACTTTGTTAGTGCCCTCTGCAACATTGCGCAATAACATGGCGGCACCCTGTACTATCGTGCCGTCACGGAACCTGCCGCACTCCCTCCGCGCGCACACATAAAGTAACTAACACACCCTTACATTTACAACAATTACTATCAAACAAACCCAAACCTAGAGATTCTTCCAGAGAATGGGTTAATGTGACTCATAAAAAGAGGGAGGTTACACCCCCTCGTGCTTATAAAAAGAAAGAACATTCACCTTATAAATATTCACGTAGAGAAAGCCCTCCCCGTTATAGGGAAAAATATGTAGAAAAGAAAATACGTTTTCCAAGTAAAGAACAAAGACCTGAGAAATATGTCAAAAGGGAATATAGACCCCCTAAGAAATATTCATCAAGGGAAGATGATGGTGAGGTTACGTCCACCTCATCTGCTCCTTTTTGAGGGGCAGATTATTACCTACCCATTAAAGGGAAAAACTACCATTGGAAAAACCGTTATTAAGTTGTTTTCACCAAAACAGGTTCTCCCCTTTGAGGGAGGATTACAGGTTGGTCACACCCTCCAGGAGAAGAAAACAAGGGAGTTTGTAGAAGAGGTTCTAGAGGAGTAGAAACTCTAATCAAAAGGGCAAGGTAATCAATACAGATGGGATTTTCGATGTCAGCAAGATTATGCTCTCTCAAGAGGAACTAACAGTTCTCTCTAAGGGTCTTACATTTTCTCCCACTGCTAATTTTAGTTCTTTTAATTTGTTTATTGATGCGAATACATTTTAAAGAAAGCTTACCGTGAAAAGACATTTTTTTAAAAGGGAATTTGATTTACCCGATCCACGCAATGCCCCTATAATTAACATTGGAATTAAGGATGGATTTGTCCATATGGGCCTGAAACAGAAACCAACATTTTACTCATCATGATAAGGGTAATTTTGTTGATACTTTTTACCATCTTATTGTAAATGACTTCGAATCTGTGGTGAAAAAAAAACTAGGAGTAAGAACAACTTAAGTAAAAAACAAAGTCAGGTCTTGAAGAGTCTCAGAAAATACTGATATAGTTATGAAACTGGCTGACAAAGGTGGCGGCACGGTTTATTTTTTTTTATAACTTAAATTTTATTGAATCAAGACAGCATAAAATACATTACAGAATACTTTTGTCTTGTATGCAAACAATATTTTAACAATTATATAAGTAACAACGAGGTCCTGCTGTGCTTCGGGACCCGGTCTTCCGGGTACTTTGGTGTGGACTATATAGTCCAAGCCGACTCTACTTAAATGGACAAACAGACACATATAACTCAACTTAAAAGGGGAGACAATACATACTCACAGAAAAAAAAAAAAAAAAAAAAAAAAAAAAAAAAATTGAGGCGGGATGGGGAGGGGAGGGGAGAGGGGTAGGTTGGGGGTGAGGTAGGGGGAGTGCATTGGTAGTATGTGCGGCACGTGGCTCCGTGCTAAGCATCGCAGATGTTTGCAAGCTGAGTCGTCTCTCTTATTACTTATGTTATAATGTTGCTATAAGGGGTCCTGGGTGAATAGAATACTTCCTGTAAGCCCCTCCCAAGGAGAACGCACCTACTGTTATCAGAGCCATATTGAGGACCTCTCAATCCCCGGGATATCTGTCTGTGCCAGCCAAGGCGTCCAGACTTTTAGAAAATTGTCACCAGTATCGTTAACTAAACTCGTTAATTTTTCCATCTGGCAAATGAACCAAATTCGATTCCGAATCTTTGGGATGGTTGGAATATCAGATTGTTTCCATAATGCTGCGATCTCGCACCGCGTTGCAATTGCGAAATGGGCAATTAGTTTGTTATTTGTTTTGGAAAGGCCCGTCAATGGCCTGTTCAGTAGGAACAACCACGGGTCTGGGGGAATGGTGAGATCGAACAGTCTCTGTATCCAATGTCTAATCGCTTCCCACAGTGGAGAGATCCGTGGACAAGACCACAGCATATGTAACAGGTCGGCTGTTCCTCCGCACTGGCGGGGGCACAGGGGAGAGGAACCCGGCACAAACCTTGATAATTTCAGTGGGGTGAGGTACCATCGCATTAGGACTTTATATGCGTTCTCCTTGAGCGTGGTGCATATGGAGCTCTTCGCTGTGGCCATATATATGGCGCTCCATTCTTCATCTTCTAAGTTTTCTCCCAGATCTGTTTCCCATTGAGAACGGAATGAGGGTATCTGCTGCTCATGTTCACCAGAACTGATCACTTCTCCGTATAGCTGAGATGTAAGTCCCTTCGTGTCGGTCTCAGCCAGACAGAGCTTTTCGAAAGATGTTAATAGGGGGTATGGGGCAAGTTTGTTATAAAATGCCCTGATCTGGAGGTATCTAAAGAATTCTGAGTGAGGGATCTCTTTTTCTTCCCTGATATGGTCGAATGTTTTGATTTTTCTGTCGTGACCCTCCAGATCTCTAATCCGATTGTAGCCCCTCTGTCTCCAGATTGAGATATTACTGACTGATAGACCTGGAGCGAAATCAGGGTTATTCCAAATGGGTGTTGCCATAGAATGTTTTGTCGTAAGGGAATACCGAAATTTCGTAGACTCCCAAATTGACACTGAGTTGGTCATCGAGGAGAGCGGCATGGCGGTAAATTTTCGCGCCGTTTTAGGTAACCAAATTAAGCTGCTCAGTTCCAGAGGTGCACATGCAGCATTTTCTAATTCCACCCATCTCTTTAACTTTGGGTTAGAATGCCATTGTACAATCTGACTTAATTGTGCCGCCTTGTAATATGATACCAGGCAGGGTACAGCTAGGCCGCCCGCCGCCACAGATCTTTTCATATTTAATTTACTTACTCTTGGTTTTTTACCTCCCCAGATGAATTTGGATATTTCAGATTGAAGTGAGTGCAAGTCCCTCCAACTGAGTGGCACTGGGAGAGTTTGGAAGAGGTATAATAAACGGGGGAGTAAATTCATTTTGACACTATGGATATGTCCAATCCAGGATATCCTTTTGGATGTCCACTTCCGTAAATCAGATTTTAAGGTCCGAATCAGGTTGGGGTAATTTGCATTGTACACGTCTTTTACAGTTTTGGTGATGTGGACACCCAGGTATTTTATGTGGTTTTGTTGCCAATTAAATTTGAAATTTAATTTTAGTAATTTCTCCATGTGTCTAGGGAGGTTGATGTTGAGGGCTTCCGATTTGGATTGATTGATTTTGAAGCCGGAGACCTTAGAAAATCGATCTAGTAGGTCGAAGAGGTTTGGTAGGGATGTAAGGGGTTTTGTGATAATCAAGAGGATGTCATCCGCATACAGGGCCGCTTTATGGGTCTGGGAGTATGCGTTTAACCCTGAGATGTCTGGGTTTCCTCTGATTTGTGCCGCCAGTGGTTCGATACATAGGGCAAATAAAAGCGGGGATAATGGGCAGCCCTGTCTCGTGCCACTCTTTATTTGGAATGGCAGAGAGGGGTAGCCTTGGTGTATGACCCTGGCGGTGGGGCCAGAGTACAGCGATAGAATCGCCTCACTCACCCGATCTCCAAAGCCAAATGTCGCAAGCGTCTCTTTTAGATATGGCCAGTCTATCCTATCGAAAGCTTTTTCTGCATCCAGACTTAACAACATGCTTTGAGTTGCCTTACTATTTGCCAAATCCAACAGATCAATAAATCGTCGTGTATTATCCGCTGCTTGCCGGCCCTTGATAAATCCGACTTGATCTGGGTGTATAAGTCTGGGTAGGATGAGACTAAGTCTATTGGCCAATAATTTAGCGTATAATTTAACATCAGTGTTAATTAATGATATAGGCCGGTAACTTTTGCAGTCTAGCGGGTCTTTCCCAGTTTTATGAATTAGTGATATTGACGCCTTTAACATCTCCTTGGGGATGGGGGCTCCCGCTAAAATAGCGTTAAACATGCGGAGCAACCTTGGGGCGAGCAGCTTTATAAATTTCTTATAGTAAAGCCCTGAGAATCCATCAGGCCCAGGGGCCTTTGATGGCTTCAGTTCTTTAATGGCCTGAGATAGTTCTTCCATAGTGAAGTCAGCATTCAGAACTGCTCTATCAGTGTCCGTCAATCTCCCTAGTTCCGAGCTGGCTAAGAAATCTCTTAGGGCACCGCTCGTTGTAGAGTTATGTGCCACTTTTTCACCGTTATACAGTGTTTCATAGAAGGAGCCGAATTCGTTTACAATTTTCTGAGGATTAGACGTGGGGATACCAGATTTTAAGCGTATAGCTTGGATGTTATACTTAGCTTGCCTGTCCTTTAGCATGCGGGCCAGCATTGTATCCGGCCTGTTCGCTTTCTCGTAAAATTTTCTCTTTGACCAACTCAGTGAATTGTCAGCTCTGGAAGCTAGTAGCATGTTAAGTTCAATTTTGACATCTTTTACCTCTTGTAAGGTTTTGGGGTCTAAATTCCTTTTATGGTTAGAGGAGAAAATCTGTAATTTGTTTTGGAGATTGATAATTTTGGACTCTCTTTCTCTCTTTCGTCTGGCTGTGATATTTATTAACGTGCCGCGTAACGTTGCTTTATGGGCTTCCCATAGGACAAGCTGTGAGTCAACAGAGCCCGTATTGATATTGAAGAATTGGTCAATCTCGTTGCCAATAATATCACATATTTCCGGTATTTTTAAGATTGATTCATTAAGTTTCCAGTTCGTCCCAGGTCTATCAGTTCGGATATTATTGCACCTTAGCTCTATTGGTGCATGGTCTGACCATGAAATATCATGGATCCCTGCTCGGGTAACCTCAGGAACCAGTTGACAGGACACAAAAAAGTAATCAATTCTGCTGTACGAGCCGTGTGGGTGAGAGAAGAAAGTGTAATCCCTGTCCGCCGGATGTAGTTCCCTCCATATATCTGACAATTGGTTGGTCTTGAGGCCCCGGCGCAAAGATACACCCGCTCCTTTGTTGTACTGACCTACGACCCCTGACCTATCCATGTGCGGTTGCATGACTATGTTAAAGTCACCCGCGAGTACGACGCTCCCTTGGGCTACTGAGTTTAGGGTTCTGAAAAACTTATCGAAAAAGATCGTGTTCTTCTCGCTGGGAGCGTATAAGCAGGCCAACGTGATTCTCTGCCCCCTAATTGTTCCTACAACAATGATGTATCTACCATCCGTATCACGTTTAGTTAACTGCACCTCGAACGGAATGCTGTTCCGGAATAGTATAGCTACCCCCCGTTTTTTGACTGCTGCTGCTGATGTGAAAACCTGGGTGAAATCTTTGTCAAGATATTTAGGGGCACTTGATTTACTAAAGTGTGTCTCCTGTAGAAAAAGGATTTCAGCATGTTTCCTTTTATAGTCTGTAAAGGCCAACTTCCGTTTGGTTGGGTTGTTAAAGCCCTGTACGTTATGGGAAATAAGTATCAACGCCATTTATTAAAGTGTGTGTGTGATAGCTTCGTGAAATCTTTGGACTCACCCAAGAATCCATCCCTGGAGCATGTCCGGTCTGTAGTGCTGAGACGCATCTGTACCATCTGTTGTGTGTTTTGACGGTGTGGACGATGTTCCCCTGAGAGGTGAAGGGAGGGAGAGGTGGGAGGGTGAGAGGTGGGAGGGGGAGGGGGGGAAGGGAGGGTGGGAAGGCGGGGGATGGGGGACCACATGCAGGTAAGAACATTAGGGAGGAAACAAAAAATAACATGCATATATAACGACAATATTGCAGAGACATCAAATAATAAAAAAACAAGAATCCACCTCGGGAGCCCCCGAGTGTGTCTCTTGCGCCCATGGGGTTGGTCTCCTGGTCCAGTCTTATAGAGGGATCTCTCCGTCTTGCTGGGACCCGACCTCCCTGGGACTTGTGTGCGATCCCTCTTTCTCAGGGATCGAAAGTGGAAATGCATGCACGCCAATACGGGGGATCCCGCCGGCGTGTTTTTCATAATCAGCTACTATATGTAACTCCGTTAAACTCTTCAACGATGGAAACTGGAACAGAAACTGCATATCAATAAACACCTCCAAACATAACGAAAAACTTTGCCCTGTGTCTAACCTTCTGTCACCCTCCCTGAACCACGTTACCAATTTGGAGCTCATCTACTTAGTTCCTTGGAGAATGTTAACTCATATACCTCCAGTCTGAGATGATCATGTCCATAGCAGCCCTTTTCTTCTGGGTAACTCTACCATGTATGAGGATATCTACACTGATGAACAGATGTACCCTGCCCTCCGTGAATCCGAGCCTAACATATCAAGTGATTAATCCTCGTCAGTCTGACTATACCCTCCAAAGAGCCTATCCCCTCTTAGATTGTGAGTTGCATGTCTTCTAGTAGCCCTATGCAGAGATCCCTCTGTGCATGTGCCACAGACGTAGCGGAAATAACCTGTCTCCCTGCCCACTTATGCCTGCGCTATCTATATACCTCCGGAGGCTACGTTGTTCAGCATCTTAGCGGCTCCTGTACTCATCACTAAGGTATCTCAGGTCAGGAGTCTAGCTTCCCAGATAGCGCTTTATAGGGAGAGATAGGCTTTAGTCTCTCTAGACCGTGGTCGAGGGACTTAAGTAAATTTTTATTTTATTTTTAAACCTTATATTATGAATCCTGTGGTGGGATTGGCTTGTTTTTTGTTTACCCAACCAATCGCCCCTCTTCTTCCTCCCCCCCTTCTTCTTCTCCTTCCTCCCCTCACCTCCTCTTTCTTCCACCTCTTCTCCCTCCCCCTCACTCCACCTCTTCCTCCCATCTCTCTCTCTTCCTCTCTCCCACCCCCCTTCTTCTCCTCCATCCCCCTCTCCTCCTTCCTCCCCCACCCCCCTTTCCCTTAGATCCTTTTTATTGTGTGTACATCTGCATCCCCTCTCCTCCTTCCTCCCCCATCCCCCTCTCCTCCTTTTCCCCCTCCCCCCTCCTCCTCCCCCCCACTCCCCCTCCTCCTCCCCCCCTCTCCTCCTTCCCCCCCCCCTCCCCCCTCCCTCCCTCCCTTAGATCCTTTTTATTGTTTGAATGTTTTATATGCGTGTATATGAATACTGTATGTGTATATGGAAGACCACAGTTCTGGGGCACAGGCACAGGCGGAGGCTGCTATGCACACTTCTCTGCAGCGCGCCTAGAGCTCCTCTATGCCTGCGTCCCCGTCAGCCTCCTCATTCAGTGTGGCTGCGCTCCTCGGCCGCCATCTTGGTGAGGGCAGCAAGCCCCTCCGCTTCCTCTCTCTTCTGCGCAGGCGCCGGGATCCCGCGTGTGGCAGCGCTCCTCGGCGGCCATCTTGGTAGGGGCAGTAAACGCCCCCGCCTCCTCCCTCTTCTGCGCAGGCGCCGGAGGTCCCGTTCGTGGCAGCACTCCTCGGCGGCCATCTTGGAGAAGGCAGCAGGCGCCTCCACTTCCTCCCTCTACTGCGCAGGCGCCCGGTATCCAGCTCTCGCGGGAAGACGGTGCGGGGTGATGACGTCACTGGACAAGCCCGCGAAGATCAGTGAAGCTCCCGCGCGCCTCGGGGAAGGAGCAAGGGAAGAAGCAGGGGAAGATGGCTGCCGGCAAAAAGTGTGAGTAGGACCTGCTGCTTTGTCGGGCGCTGATTCCCCTCTCTAGGGAGTGGTGAGGGCTACGGGAGGGGTCCCAAACGGTCCCGAGGGCATGAGGGGCAGTGTTGGGGTTGGACCATACCGTAGATTCTGGCGGTTGTGGCTAGTGGAGGGTCATTCATGCAGGGCTCAGTGTATCCGTCGTGGGTTAGCTCATGGCTGCGCGGGGGCGCCATCTTTAGCCGCCGCATGGCGAGGGGAGCTCTGAGTTGATCCTAGGACCCTCCTAAGGAATCCCTCAGTGTCTTCCATATTTTTGAGGATATGTGTCACTCCGTTTTTAAACACCATGAGGGCACATGGGAACAGCCAGCGATATCTAATCTCTTGATCTCTTAGCGTTCTGGTTACTGGGGTCATTGCTCTCCTTTTTGCTAGTGTGGCAGGTGACAGATCCTGATACACTTGGAATTTTATTTTCTCAAACTCCACTACCTTCAGTTCCCTTGCTATTCGGCAAGTTTTTTCTTTGGTGCGGTAACAGTGGAATCTGAGCACCACATCCCTTGGGGGGTCTCCTTGCTGAGGTCGTCCCCTCAGCGCCCGGTGGCATCTGTCAAGCACTAGGTCTCTGGCAGCCATGTCTGGAAATATATGTTCCAGCCACCTCGAAGTAAATTCCTCTGGGTCAGTTATAGTTTCTGGGACCCCTCTCAGCCGAATGTTACAGCGCCGGTCGCGGTTCTCTGCGTCCTCAATTTTATCCTCTAGGGAAGTGACCTGTGCCTTTAAGGCGGATATTTGAGCCTGTGTTTCTGCTGTGGATGTAGCTGTCTCATCTGCCCTGAGTTCCAAAGCGGCCGTACGCTCCCCTATTGCGTCCACATCCTTCCGAAGTGCCCAAAGCTCAGACTTAAAGAATTGTTGCATATTGGTGCAAAACTCCTTCATGTCTTTACGTCTCATTATATCCATATCGTCTGGTTCTTCAGGTGCGGAGTCCAATTCTGGGTCTGCTGATGCTGTCTGCACTGGAGATTCAGGTACGTCAGCCCTGGCAGCCCCTTTGCTCTTAAAATAAGTAGACACCGGCTGTGTTTTTTTTCTTAAAGTCTTAGTTGATGCCATGTCTGTATATTTAGACACGTTCTGCAGATACTGGATTATGCAGATGCTGTGTTTTTGCTGGAGTTAGATCGATTTGAAACGCCGGAGGGGATGGAGCTCACACTCTAAGCTGCCATTCACCTCCTTGTCGTGCACGCCTCTCCCCGGCGGCACGGTTTATATGGAAAGAACATACTATATAGAAGAATCACTTCGACTCTTAGGTGATTCCGATATGTATAAACTATTAACAGCTAGTCCTGCTAGACCATTTTTGCAAGATTTGGAATCTCTGCAAAGCAGAGGCAAACATTAGGGAATACTTAATGATCAGGAATATTAATATTTAAGTGTACCTTTTCCCAAAGTTCCAGTTTGTTATTTTTTTTGCCAAAAATGGATAAATATCCACTACGACCACCAGGGAGACCCATTATATTGGGTGTAAGGTCAGCAACATCAAACCTATCCAAATATATTGATACATTCCTTCAAAGATATGTGATAGATTTACAGTCACATTTGAAGGATAACACTCATATTATTCATTTACTTAAAGAGATACAGTGAAAAGATGAGTATATCCTGTGTACAGTGGATGTATCCTCCTTACACATAGTTATAGATCATAATAAAGGCTGTGAAGCTATTAGGATGATCCTTATAGACAAACAGAAATTGGATCTGGCTCAAGTTAATTTCATTTTAGATAGTATTAATTACATTTTAACTCACAATTACTTTTGGTTTGATAGTAATTTGTATTTGTAGTTGTGTGTCATGACCATGGGTCCCAGGTTTGCGCCAAGTTACACAAAGCTCTTTTTGGGAGTTTGGAAGGATGTGATATTTCATCACAATCCTTATGGCGAAAACCTGGTCCTATGGCGTCACTAAATAGACGATATTATTTTCATTTGGAATGGACCGGAGGCCCTCCTATTTGAATTTATGGAATATTTAAATAACAATGACCGGAATATTACATTTATTAAAAACCATAGTAGTTTTGATTCCATTCCATATGGCCAATTTAGGCATATTCTGCCAAATTGTTCAGAGATCAATACATTGCAGGAACAGGCTCAAGTTTTACAAGATGGGTTTCTAGAGAAAAATATATAAACCTCTACAAATTAAAGAAGCCAGGGATAGGCCATCCAATTTGGACAGTGAACATTTGCTGGGTATTCCAAATTGAAATCAAACTTTATTCCATTTATAACACAGTATAATAGAGAGTCCTATCAAATACAAAAAATAATACGCGAACACTGGCATGTTTTGAAACAGGATTATCTTCTATAAGACTATTTACCAGAAAATCCTCAATTAGTCTTTACCAAAGCAAGAAACCTTAAAGATAATTTGGCACCAAGTGCCCATGAAAAACAAAAACAAGTAGTGATGCAAGATGGAATATGGTTACCAAATAAACCGAATGGATTTTTAAAATGTGATCAGTGAGCTTGTAAATTTGGGGTAGAAAAGACTGATTCTTTCATTTGTAATGTGACTAAGGTTACATCCAAAATTAAGAGCTTTATAAACTGTAAAAGTTATTTTATAGTATATGTCCTTATCTGACCTGTGGATATCAGTATATTGGCCACACTATTCAGCCCCTCAGGGTCAGAATTTTGGGACATATACACAACTTCAGTTTAGGATTAGAAACCCATAATGTGTCTTTACACTTTAAAAGAATATTACCATTCTGATCCCTCCGGTCTCAAATATATGGGAATAGTGCAGGTGCCTGCCCATCGCAGGGGTAGGAATAGGACATTAGCTTTATCCAAAAGAGAACCCTTTTGGATCTATCGACGATGCAGTCTGCAACCTAAAGGCTTAAATGTCAATTTTGACATAAATGCATTTTTGGTTTAAAAATAATTGGATTACTAGTTATTTTTTGTAAAATCATTTTTCTTTGTTATCATTATATTGTAATTTTACTTGACTATTGGTTAAGTTTTTGATTTAATTAAACTCCCTTTGATTAGTTTTTTGGTATATTTATTAATAAAATTATTTTGCAATAGTCTATTACATTTTTTGTGAAACGCGTAGGGCGGAGTCTTGCTATACTTAGATTTTGGGGAGGGGCATTCATTTGCTGCTAGTGGACTGTAGCTGAGAATTGGTTCCAGATATTCAGCCCTGTGATTTCATCTACTGTTAGCGGGCGTTTAGCAGGATCAAGGGCTGTGTCCTGGAACCAGATTCCATATTCCTCTGTGCCCCTTTACAGCTTGGGATTTATTTCTCCCTAGTTTGTCTGTCTGTTATTTTCCCTGTCTCAGCAGCTTGCTGTATGAGAAAAGGCAACATTATTGCTACATGTTGTTTACACAGCCTGTGTTGGTTGCCTGCAGCTCATATTCTCCTAGCTGAGAGTGGGCTATTCCTACCCCCCTGTCCTTGCTGACAGTTAGTATAGTCTCACTTCTCATCTAGTGTGACCCTTGCTCCTCACTTCCTTTTCACCCTGGACTCTGAGTGAGTACTGCCTGCTATTTACCCCAGCAAGGCCTTTTTGTTTTACACTGTCTCATCCTTGATACACTGCACTTCAGACAGAGAAGCACTCTCTATCTACATTACATCTACAAGCACCTATCTCCCTGTGATTTTCCCTCAATAAAATTAAGAAAGAGAAAAGGACTTGTTTGTGCTTTGGAAGAGGTGAAACATGAGTTAAGCTTACTGGAACCATTCACCATACACCATTCGTGACTCTGGTTTCAGGAAAGGCTGTTTGGAAGTGTTGCTGTCCAGCTCCTGTGTTGTGACCCAGGGTGGTCTGAATACCTACCTCATAGACACTTATATACTGTAAGTGCATTACTTTGTGTTTTATATTTATTAAAGCAATCTTCACTATATTTGTTTGTCTCCTTTATGTGGGATTCCTCTCCCTCTCCTCTCCTCTTCTGACCTTTATGGAAATTCGTTTCTGGATGTATCAAGAGCCTATATAGATGTTCTTCTGAGTTAGTTACTCTATATAAACACACTGCCTGATTTTTACGTGGAGCACGCAAGTTTAACATTCACAGATTTATCCGATTAGTATTTAAATTGTTTATACTGTGTTGCACTATTGTTGTTATTTATTTCTTTTATGTCTTTTTATGGATGAAATTTGCGCCCTGATTGACACTAAATGCTATATGGCAGAGACAATGTGAATATAATTATTAATATCCCGATAAATGTGTTAAAAATTGAAATAATATTTATAATCCCACCCCTTAATGGTGCTGCTGATCCAGAAAGTGTCCAATCAGTTAAATCCCAAATCCTTCCCCAGGGAAGGTGGTACCATATACTGTACAGTACTGTAGGATTAGAAAAAAGATAGAAGGGGAAAACTATTGCAAGATTTTGGAATGATAGGATAAGGAATGCAGCTTCTCTATACAATCACATGTGATAGATGATTTGCGTTCTCTTTAAAAATGTATTTCCTTCAGGAATTCATTTTTAATGGAAAGAAAAATGTACAGATAACGGCGCGGAACATTTTACTAAATAAATTTAAAATCAGGACATGATAAATCTCAAAAACATATGTTATGAACACAGTCACAGTTCTCCAGATCCTGTCACCAGAGCACCCATCATTCCTCCTGTATAGTGATGGTGTCGACGGTTACACGATCCGCGTTTAGAATACCTCACCACAACAAATCCAACTTCAATGTAGTGCAAGAAGGTAATCATTGATCAGTGAATGCAGTTCATAGCTGTTATGCTGTGCTCACCACGGACAAGGAGGGACCCCAAAACTGAGGTGAGATGGGTAACAGACTGCACCCACAGCTACGGGGACACGCCTGGAAAGTGGAAAATAGGCATCTGGAACCATCTGGGAGTATAACATAAAGTAAGATACTCGCCAGACGAGAAGGGAGATTCCAGAAGATAGGTGGTACCGAGAGCCTAGGGTCCAGAGCCGGGAGGTAGGTCGGAATCCGCAAACCGAGGTGAAGGGGTCAGGGAGTCCAGGAGGTCAGGATACAAACCAAGGGTAGAAGACCAGAGCGGATCCACAGCCATGCCGGTTCGGTATGCAAGGGATCACTAAGGAGACAAATAGACAGGAACTGAGGCAGGCACGACCGTGGTTAACACAGGTCATACAAAGCTATGCTCAGCCAAAGAATGAATGGCTAAGCAAGGTATAAGTAGGACGAAGGACCAATAGGGAGAGGGGGAGTAACGAGGGAGCGGCCCCAGGCAAGATAGGGATTGGTAGGGAGACACAACAGCTGTACTAGATGTGCAGCTTGTAAACGGTGCACGTGCATCAGGCGTGTGCGCCGCGCGGGAGAGGTGCGCGCGGCCTCAGCTGGGGGCGGGAGTTCCCCCTGAGGGAGGACGTAAAAGTCCTCTGCCGTGCACGCGCATGCACGAGATCAGTAGCCACCACGGGAAGCGGAGGAGAAGGGAGATCCCACCCGCGACGGCGCAAAAGCAGAACTGGAGCGGAGGTAAGTTAAGTCGCGGGGGAAACCCCTTTAGAGAGAGGTGTTCCCCCGGACCTTACAATAGCCCAGACTTGAAACAGGTCATTTTGGGCCATATTTACTAAACACTATTCTGCCAAAGACACCTTACAGCCCACTGACTTGAATGTGCTAAGAGGTATCTTCCAGCTTGGGATGGTGTCTTATGTCAGGAGACTGTTAAGCCATTATTACCCTTTATCTTACTGTTCAGGTACAAAAAATAAAATTGTAAGCTCTATATGGCAGAGAGTTGTACTGAAAAATGTCATATACAGAATATTGTTATTATTTAACGAAAGTGTTAAAGAAATATCAATTCTTGAGGCTTGCTGAGACTTTAGCAACGTGCACGAACACTGTCACAAATGATTGAATGCAGTCATTTCTTAAACACAACACAATAAAGAAAAGAAAATGAAGCCATTCAATAACCACATAATCAGTTACAACACCTGTAACAATGAAACGATGAATCTGAAAACAAATGTGATACTTATCATTAAGCAAATACAAAGACCATCAATTACTTGTGAATAAAAAAGGCAGTTTTGGTTCATCATGGCAACCAGCCCTATATTTTTCCAGATAGGGACTCTGACTGAACTTGTTTTAAAACTTAGTATCAAATTAGGTCTTTACGTGTGTGGATATTTGTCATTGTATTTTCAGTTTCATTATTTTTCTAATTTGGTAAGCTACAGGTGGGATGGATGGGGGGCAGATTTTTTGTGCAGAGTGATTCTTGTCTTTTCTGATTTATTCATAAGTCTTTATTTTATAGGAATAAGACCTCTACTACAGATGTTAATGAATGTTGTAGAGAGAGATTTCTAAATTCTAAAAACAACAGGGTGGACTATAATGGAAATGGAATATCTGGGGAAACATAATTTAACTAAGACTTCATCCTGCTAGCCACCAGAGGATTTGAGTAAAAAAAGTTGTATAATGCGCTTTGTTTTTTATGTATAGTTAAAAGTGTATCTGAACTTTCTGCTGCCTTTTTATTGAGGAAATAAAATGATACAGATGTAGACAGGTCCCCCTTGCCTCGTATGTGGGTGCGGATAAGGGGGAGGCTACTGCTGATATGTCAGGACTGCGGGTGGAGTAGGGAATGCAGAGAGTGCCAGGTTGTCACGGGAGACTCCTGTGGCGGGTAGGATCTCGGTGTCCGGAACAGCAGGAGCATAGTAGGGGTCACAATCAGGGGTCCGAGGCAGGCGGCAGATAGCGCAGTCAGGTAACAAGCAGAGGTCAGCAACGAGGAGACTGGAACAGGACAGGGCGGCAGGAACAGGTCTGGGAGCAGGGGCTGAGACCAGGGTATAAACAGGGACAAGCCAGATTACCAGCAAGGGCCTTTACTATGAACAGAATCAAATACAGGACTGGTACAAGAACAGATCAGGATCAGAGACAGAAGCATGTGCATAGGAGTCTGACTCAAAACAAAGGCAAATGAACCAACCAGGAAGCAGAAGCTATAAAGGACAGAGACAGGAGCAACAAGAAGACAGACAGACAGAGGAACCCTAGAGCACACAGAAGGCAGCAGCACACCCGGTGGACAAAGAAGAACTATGGCTAGGCAGGTGGTCTAGGCGACCCTGACATTACTCCCCCCTCTCGAGAGCGTTCTTTGGACGATCCTCCAGGCTCTTGCAGGAGGCCTTGAGGAAAAGTGGACTCAAGGTGACCCACCTTTGGTGATTTGTCAGCGGGCAGAGGGTACTCCACAGGTACAGACTGAAAAAGTCCATCAGAAAGCCGACAGAGGAATTCAATTCTCTCTCGGAACAGTTGAATGTCAGGATGCATCAACCCAAATGCCAGAGAATCTGTGAGCAGTAAGCTTGACTGCAGAGTAGGTCACAGGCTCAGCAGAGGACCCATCAGATATTCGTAGATAAACGAAAGAACGTGCGCTTGTCTTCACAGCGGGAGCAGAGGAGCCAGTAGATCCTCCTGACAACCCTCCAGGTTTGCATGGTGTCCCTGATGGAAAGCCGACTCACGATGGCCTTCGGACAACACTCCATGTTTCGCAGGAACATAGGAATCAGCAACGACTCCGTACAACCCTCCAGGCTCTTCAGGGAAACTTTGATGGAAGGCCAACTTAGTGTGTATGTCAAGTTCTGATGGGAAATCTGTGAGAGGTGCATTTATCCTAATCACAGGAGCAACAGGTACATTGGGTGCTGCAAGGAACCTCCGAATGGGTGCGTTCAACCCAAATGCAGGGGCAGAGACATAAGGAACGTGGGCTTCAAGGACGGGTGCAGCCTTTCCACATGAGTCAGTGGGGACACAGAGTTCGCTCTCCATGATCTCCTCTTGCGACTGCCGTTTCGTGGCATCACCCAATGAAAGACCAGCTATTTGAGTTTTCAGCTCTTGAAGCTGTCCTTCTGCACTTCTTTTCCCACTCAAAGCAGTTGTCAGTTCAGCTTCTTTGGAGTTGAGTAGCGACTCCATATCTCCCAGCTAACTTAGAAAAAGGCTTAAATGTGTTTCTTTTTCTTTATTTCTGAGCTGTAGCTGCCGGTACTCCTCCCAGACCTTGTCCAGCTCCAGCTGCAGCCGGGCCTTCTGATGGGCTGTGTGATTCAACACTTTGCAGGCATCAGCCATCTTGACCCCATAGCGCAGTGTCAGGCCAGCCACTTGACGGACGGACACCTCCTCCCTCTCTTTTTTGGCAAGCTGTGTCTTGAGCTCAGCGATCTGCGCCTGCAGCACTGTGAGATGCTGTGATGTGTGTTCAGCTGTCAGCTATAGCTCTTTCATTTTTAGATGTTGTTGCAATTTCCACTCCTCCGTGAGAGATCCCTGGTTAAGTGCATCCTGCAATTCTCTTCTCAGGGCTTTCATCTCTTCACTGTGATCATTTTGAGCTCGCTTCCATGCATCCCTCATCACATCTTGGAGCTCTGCAAATTCCTTTACTATGGTCTCAGCAGCTTGTCTTTTCCAGGTCTCTTTCTCTTGGGTGTACTGGCTGTTAGGGATGGAGCAGTGTCTCTGCTCCTCTAAGTCTTGCTTCAGTTTATGGACCGCCTTGTGCTCCCTCTCATACAGGGTTACCTGGGCTCTAAGCTCCTCCTCCAGAGAGGCTCTGGTTATGCTCAGTGTGGCCTTCAGCTCCTCATGCTGCTCTTTGGGACACACTGGGTACTCAAATACTCTTGCAGCATCTTTACTTTGTAGGCAGTCTGGAAACTTTCTTCCCGCAGAACTCGCTGCTTTTACTCAGCATTCACCCATTTCTCCCTCATGTCCTGCAGATGTGTACGCAGTTCTTGCAGCTGACTCTGCAGCATATTATCTGCTTGTGTGCGCTGCTCCAGCGAGACACGTTCTTCTTGCAGCACTCTCTCTGCATTCTGCAGTGCTGTCTGCACATCTAACTTTTCCTGGGCTAACTGTTTCCTCTCCTCTCCTAATTCATGTAGTTTCTTATCTCCTTGTCACGCTTGTGCTCTCCTCACAAGCGCAGGGAGAAAGGGAAGGACCCGTTAGCGAGGTGGGGAGGCCGCAGGGGATACGAAGGGAGTAAGTTGCCGCGCAGCTGGGGATCGGCGCACGTAGTCACGTGATCGTGTCGCACGCATGAGAATGCGCGACACGTCCAGAGGTGCGGTGCCTACTCAGAGACACGAGTGATCCAGCTGCATGTGCGCGCATGCTCTGACAGCAGAGGGGGAGTGCGCGCGTTCTCAGGCACCAACGCGGGGGTTGTGGGAAGCCAATGCTTCAGCACAGGAGTCTGGAAACGGAAACCAGGAAACATGGAACATGAACATGGGCATGGAGTCCAGAGTACAAGGTAACATCCAGAGAAGGATACTTCTTGGAGAACGTCCAGACTTCTTAAAGGCATAGTAACAAAAACAGCAAGGTGCAGCGAAACTAAACATAACATAAGGGTTCTTAGTCTAATTCATTGGCCAAGGAATTATAAGCCTGCCACCACATCAAGGTGAACCCTACTAAGCAGGTACCTACACTACCCGACGGTAAACTAACCTCAGTAGTATGAGTGACTGTCCCAGTCTTCCGGAATCCACAGGAGATAAGTAAAGGTGCCAAGGAGGTCCAGGCAGGAGCAGTATGCGATGAGTACTAGCAGACACCAGGGCAGGCAGCAAAAGACCAATAGCAGAGAGAAAGTCAAAGAGAGGCTTACTTCCTGTCAGGAGGAAGAGGGCAGGGTTTGCCAGAAAGCAAGATGGCGTTGCTTGCTTCAGAATCCTTAAAGACACAGGATCTTGATTCGCAGCTAGAGGGCGGCGATCAGAAGTAAACAGGTAAGGAAGGGACACGCCGCAGGTGGCGTGTTCCGCGCATCGTTACACTCCTTCACTGACTTGGACATAGAGATTCTTGCACTCTTGGGTTACAGTTTCAAAACTGCTATTTAACCCTTTGAAGCTCTCTCTCACAGAACGTATCTCCTCCTGGGAGACTTTAAGCTCTGTATTAAGCCTGTCAATTTCCATCATAGAGATTTCCAGGAATTCGGTACTTTTAGAAGCGAGGCGCTGATCCTCGGCAGCATCAGCATATGCCCTCTCCAGCTCACCTGACATGACATCCAGGTCACTCTCCAACTGGTGCTTTTCTTTTTCCTGGAGAACACACTTAGCAATTGCTGAGGATAGACGGCTTTGTAGTGCAGCCTTGGCTTCTTGCGCTTTATCTAAACGTCCATGAATCAATCTCTTTTCGTGCAGATTGAAGTGTCTGAGTTAGGGCATCTTTTCCTTGATAAATTACTTCTTTCTTTTGTTCCACTATTCTTGGGATAAGTTTGTGAGTTGCCTTAAGATGCAGCATATCTCTTTCATCAAGTGCAGACTCTGAGGTTAAAGGTTCATTGTCAATTCCTTCTGCAACTGTCACAGTAATACCTCCTTTCTTTTTCTTCTTCCTTGCTTTGAGAAGTTCTGAAGAATCAGTGGTACTGTGTTCACATTTACTGCTCAAGACTGTTTTCAGAGTGGGAGCCATAACTTCGGACATACTATAGGGAAACCAAACTTCCCAAGAAACCAGTAGAGCGGGAATGTGTCTTTAAAGCAGAACAACAAGATTGAACAACAGGAATATTAGACACAGAGAGACACAAGATAGGAGAGCTGACCTTTTGAGACTTTAGCGACAGTCACAGAGGTATCATAAATGCAAGGAAAAAACATAGACAGAGAAACCTGTAGTTATATCTGAAACGTTAGACATCAGGCGTAGGGATATCATATAGACAGAAAACCTGCAGTTAAATATGAATCTTTACACATCAGGCGTAGGGATATCATATAGTAGTGAAAAAGGTGAACAAAAGAAAAGTGCGCAACAACAATGTATAAATAACGTGATAATTGTGATACAATTAAATAGGTGACCTTGTGTATAGTATGAAATATATGAAGCGTCTGCAGCTGTGACACCAGGGATGGCTCTGGTCCCCCCTAAATGCACACAAAAAAACAAGAAACACAGCGCACAACGCTCATAGTGCATTAAATGATATCTTTAGTAACCAAAATAAGAAGGTAAGTATTGTGCGTACATAAAACAAAATTTAAACAAGCATTTCAGGGTTATTGTTACCCAAACACCAACGGACGCCTGTGATGGTCTCGTGGCTCTCTCCTTCTCACTCCAATAACCTCGGTGTAGGGCCTGGAAAGTCTCCACTCCAAACGTTGGTGTTTTGGCCTCTCGCCTTAAGGAAAGGCTAAAGCAGCTTCAGCAGTCCAGAAAAAGACCTCCGCTTGTATGCGTTGTGCCCGTCACTGCATGAGTCTCGTATGTAACGGAGCAGCGGAGTACACGCGGTTTTTCGTCCTGGTCGAGCACTTCCGGGTCTGTGACGTCACAAGATCGCGAGACTTCGTCGCAAGTCTGCAGGACACCGGATCGGTTCTCTGGGAGTGCTGGGATATAGAGGGTTTGCAAATGTTTTCAATCCAACGCGTTTCGAAACCACAGAGGGTCTCTTCATCAGGGTATAAAGACTAATGAGTCTATTGGCATTTTATATACCCCTCCAGCGTTACTGATTAGTCCCTCAATTAGGGTTTGAGCCAATCGCAATGCAACGGGGAGGAGTCAGAAAGCCCCATGGCAACAGAGAATGCATCCTAACAAAAAAACTAAAATCAACTTTATTTAAACATATAATGACAAACAATTCATAAAAAGATGACTCTAAAATGAAGAAAAAAAGAATTAGTACACACTAATATTTGTAGATGTGTTAAAACATTTAAAGTGATTCAAATAAACACCAACAAAAGTATTTGAAAAGGAAGCACGAGCTAAAAAAATCCATAGATACCTTAAAACCATTAAATTAGAATTAATAAAATGTTTATTTATATAATTTTTAAAAAATTTTTTTTAAAAGTGCCAGCTCAGAATATAGATGTTATTTAAAATGCATAACCTAACTATATCACCAGTGTGAGGTAGTCAGTAAAGGGACCATATATCTATATCCTCATTGAGACCTCCCGGATATAATGTGCCCAATTTATATATCCAGAAGGTCTCTTGAAAGGATAAATCCTTAACCCTATCTCCACCCCTTCTGCTCCTAGGGACGTGTTTGATACCCTTAAAGCGCAGGGACATGGGGTCTTTATTGTGATGTAAGGCATAGTGCTTAGAGAGGCTATGAGTTAACAGACCATTTTTTATATTTCGTATGTGTTCTTGTATACGTGTTTTTAATTGGCGTTTAGTGCGCCCTACATAGAACAAGCCACACGGGCATTCAATTAAGTATACAATATGATCCGAATTACAATTAATAAAATCAGATATTTCAAAAATTTCCTCAGTTTTTGGACACACAAAAGTTTTACTATTAGAATGTAAGTGTTTGAACACTGAACATTTTCCACATTTGAAGTTTCCACAGGGTTTTTTAATATTTAACCATCTTTTTTCTCCCACAGGTATAGTTTTAATATTTATGTCACTAGGGGACAGAGCATTCTTTAGATTTTTTGCTCTTCTATATATGAACCTTGGGAACTTAGAGATATGTGTTCCCAAAATTGGGTCGTTTGACAGGATTGACCAGTGCTTTTTTACAATCCTCTCTATATGTGAAGTCATAGAATTATAGTTTGTAATAAAAGCAACATTACATTTTTCCTCACTTACAGTTTGTTTCTTTTGATGTTTAGTTTTTGGAACTAGCATTTGATTCCTATCTATTTTTCTCACCCTATCAAGATCATCAGTTAGTTTTTTAAGGGGATAACCTCTTTCTAGGAATCTTGAGGTTAAGTCACCCGCCTGTTTTTCAAAGTCTGTGTCCAAACTACAGTTTTTTCTCAACCTGTAAAATTGGCCCCCAGGTATGTTTTGAATCCAAGATTTTTTATGGTTACTTGAGGCCATCAGGAGGTTATTTGAATCCACATCCTTGAAATGAGTTTTGCTTATGAGGTTTCCCTCATCAGACACCCTCAAATTTAAATCTAAGAAGTTAATTTCCTTGACACTTTCCACATGGGTAAATGTCAAGTTTCTGTTGTTATTATTTATATACTTCAAAAAAAGGCTTACAGAATGTTGGTCCCCATCCCACAGACATATAATATCGTCTATAAAGCGATGCCAAATAATGATATTTCCTCTAAAGGGATTGTTATTAAGGATGCTATTATGCTCCCATTCTCCCATATACAGGTTTGCGAAACTGGGGGCAAATCTGGTGCCCATCGCAGTTCCGCAAACCTGCAGGAAAAATTCCTCCAGAAACATAAAATAATTATGTTTCAGGATGAAGTGGATGGAATCCAGAATGAAGTTTTTATTTAAATCATGTAATTCAGCATCGCTAGATAGAAAGAAATTAACCGATGCTAGGCCCTGTTGATGTGGTATATTGGTGTATAGGGCCTGCACATCACAAGTTAACCATCTATACGAATCCTTCCACTTTAAATTTTGTATCAAATTGAGCAATGACGTGGAGTCCCTTAGATGGGAAGGGAGTTTTTCGACATAGGGTTGCAAAAAGTGGTCAACATACTGGGACAAATTGGCTGTTAGACTATCTATTCCCGAAATTATCGGTCTGCCTGGGGGATTTGTTATTGATTTGTGGGTTTTTGGGAGGTGATAAAATATCGGGATCTTGGGGGAACTTGTAAACAAAAATTCATACTCAGTCTTGGTGATAACACCAGAGTTTAATGCTTGATCCAACAGTGATCTAAGTAAATTTAAAAAATCCACTGTTGGATCTTTTTTAAGCCTAGAGTATGAAGTGGTGTCATTCAGGAGTCGCAAAGCTTCTCCTTCATAGTCCTTTCGGTTCTGTAGAACGACACCACCTCCCTTATCCGCCTGTCTAATTATCAAATTATTATTCTCCTTCAAGAATTTTAATGCTAGACTTTCTTTTTTAGTGAGATTATGTTTTATGTCACTCGACTTCATATTACTACTCATTAGAGTGAAGTCATTATTAACCATGTTGAAAAAAGTCTCAACATGGTGACCTTTAGAGTGGGAGGGGTAAAATTTGGATTTCCCCTTAAAGTGCGTGTATCTCAAACCTTGTGTGAGTTCTAAATTCTCACCTATAGCAACCTCAGGTGGAACAATAGACACTCCTGTTTTATTTGGAACTTCATTACCTTCCTTATCTAGTTTAATAAAGTGTCTCTTTAATGTGAGGTTTTGCATGAATTTTTGGAGGTCAGTGTATAATTGAAATGAGTTCGGTAGGCATGAGCGTGAGAAGGTCAAACCCCTGTCTAGAACCTTCTTTTGGTCAGTGGTTAAAATAACTGAGGATAAATTAAAAATTCCACGAGAGGGAGATGTCACACATCTTTCTCGTAGCCTCTTTTCTTTAAATCTGGCCCCTCCTCTAGTTCCTCTTCTGGTAGGGTTCTTTTCTTTCTCTCCCCTACCTGAGATTTTTGTGAGGTTTCCACACATTCCCCCTTCTTCTTTGGATCCAAATGTCTTTTTCTGACTGAGTCCAAAAAAGAAGACGGGGAGTGTTGGGCTGGAGATTGGGTTTTTGCAATAGGTGTATAGGGCCTATTATCCCTATGTGTATCAAATTCTTTCTGGCCATATCTAAAATTGGGGATATAATTCCTCCCTTTGTAATTGGGATTTCTAAAATGCCCTTCATATCTAGGGGGAGGGAAATGTTCATCAAATCTGGGGGGACCTCTTCTCTCCCCATAATATTGATTCTCCCATCCTCTATTGGCAGGGTGGAAATTGGGGTTTTGATGTCTATGTGTATTGTTGACTCTATTTTGTGAATAGGAAGAATCCCTGCCTTCCCTATTTTGAGATTGAGTTTTGGAGGGTCTACCCCTCTCAGCATCTTTTGCCCAATTTCTCTGTCTGTTATTGTCATAATCAGACTTATCCCTATAAAATTTCTCGTGCTTCTTCTTCAAAATTTCCCCCTCCGCATGCTCGGATATCATATAGAGAAACCTGCAGTTAAATCTGATACTTTAGAAATCAGGCATAGAAATATCATAGACAGCAGGAAACTACTACAGAAAAACTTGCAGTTAGATCCGAAACTTTTGACATCAGACATAGGAATATCAGACAGAGAAACCTGCAGTTAAATCTGAAACTTTAGATATCAGGCGTAGGGATAACAGACAGAGAAACAAACTACAGGGAAACCTGAAACCAATCATAGAAAGAACTACAGATTGCAGTAAAATCACAGCATGTAGCAACAAAATAATGGGAGCACTTTTGTCTTTTGAAATGGGAACACTGTGAACAGCAGTGGTCCAACTAGAGAAAGCAGTAAATCAAGGTAACTGTCTTAAATAGAAATGTGAGTCTGAAAATCTGCAGTGGTCCACCCACAATGCAGAGACAATCCTTGTCCAGGTAATGAAAGTCTGAAAATGGCGAAAACTGGTACTGCAGGAAAGCTTTTTTTAAATTTTTTTTGTAAAAGGGAAATCTTCTCAGGGAGAAGGTGGCACAAAAAACACCCTGCAGAAACCTTTGCAGCAACAAAAACCTTCAGGATCCCAACTGGGATTTCTAAAAGGAAACAAAAGTACTTATCTTCAACCAAGCGGATGCGTTCTGCTGCAGCAGGCAGGAAAGGGTGCAGACGGTAGAAGAATCTGTTCCAGCGAGGTCCAGAAGTGGCCTTTTTTTCTGTCACGGGAGACTCCTGTGGCGGGTAGGATCTCGGTGTCCGGAACAGCAGGAGCGTAGTAGGGGTCACAATCAGAGATCCGAGGCAGGCGGCAGATAGCGCAGTCAGGTAACAAGCAGAGGTCAGCAACGAGGAGACTGGAACAGGACAGGGGGGCAGGAACAGGTCTGGGAGCAGGGGTAAAGACCGGGGAGCAGGGACTGAGACCAGGGTACAAACAGGGACAAGCCATATTACCAGCAAGGGCCTTTACTATGAACAGAATCAAATACAGGACTGGTACAGGAACAGTTCAGGATCAGAGACAGAAGCATGTGCATAGGAGTCTGACTCAAAACAAAGGCAAATGAACCAACCAGGAAGCAGAAGCTATAAAGGACAGAGACAGGAGCAACAAGAAGACAGACAGACAGAGGAACCCTAGAGCACACAGAAGGCAGCAGCACACCCGGTGGACAAAGAAGAACTATGGCTAGGCAGGAGGTTTAGGCGACCCTGACACAGGTAGAGCTTGCAGGCGGGCGACCGAGTTGCTGGAGCTTTGCGGTGCACCTGACAGCGGGGGGGCGCCATTTTGTTTTGCCTCACACATGTGCAGTACGGCCGCGAGCAGCGGCCATCTTAGAGCAGACTCCGCAGAGGAGACCTAGGGACTACAAGTCCTAGCAGCCTAAGGGGCTGCAACACCACATGGGGAGTAGAGCCAATAGAGCTCTTAGAGTCATGGCAAGGGTGAAAAGATACTTTTGGCACACTGAGGAGCATGCCGTCAGGAGCAGGACGCAGAGGTTGAGAGGTAGTGTCCCAGGTGCCAGTAGCCCTGGGACTAGAACAGGAGAAATAGGGGGAGCAAGGGGTTAAAACATATATCCAATCGACGATAACAAGGTTTAAAATTTAAACATGGGGCCAAAAAGGCCTCTAGAGTGGACAGGGGGTGAGATGAAAATAATGATAATAATAATAATGAAATACTCACACGGCCCTGTGTGAGTAGAGTTGCAAAGGGGTATGGTGAAACCTGACCCTTCCAGATAAGTGGTCAGATTGGGAATGAGGGTACAGGAGCCAAGGTAAAATGTACCAATAATATTAAAGTACTTACACGGCCATGTGTAAGCAAGAATGCAGAAAGGTTTCTGTGTGATGTGGGGGATTTAACCCATCCAGGTCGATTGCAGGCCGATTCCAGGAGCAGGGCACAATTAATTGCTGGCAGGTAAGGTTTCACACGGGTATTCCCCTTCTCAGTGCTCACATTAGAGCCCTTTCCTCTCCGATCCAGCAATTACGGGGAAGTGAGGTAAAGTATCAGCAAGGTGTCAGCGTTTGTATAAAGAAGCGTTTATTACAGGATAAAAAGACAAACACAAATGCACTCACATAATATAGTATTTCCCTGGCCCGCCACCACAGCAAGGTTCACACGCCGCTTCACAGGTAGCCTGCTCTCCGCGTCCAGAGTGAGGAGAGATGGTAACTCCTAACTGGCTCAGCTGTTACTACGAATGCTTCCACTAGCTACGGAAGCCTCCGTAGTCCAAAAACATGCAGTGAATTAGAGCAACGCGTTTCGCCTGAGGAAGCCGTTTTCACGGCGAAATGCGTTGCTCTAATTCACTGCATGTTTTTGGACTACGGAGGCTGTAGAGGGAGAGAGGGGTGGCCCGGTATTAAAGGTGTTGCACCCCATTTGGCCATCCCCTGACCTCACCAGGGAGACAAGGGGTTAACTGGGCTGAGGTCCAGAAATGTGATTTAACCCTTGTTATGACATGAAAATGTGTATTCCCCTGTTCCCACGTTTCATTGTAATATCTGGTTTAATCAGTGTCTGCATCACACACACTAGAATCCATCCGAGAGTACAAGGGTTAATAGTTCTTTAAGGATTATAGCCCTTTATGTAATTTTCCCGCCTTTTCAGGCACAATTTTGCAGGGTCCCATAGGCCGCCATTGGGGCTCCATGTGTGTCAATGGCGAATCTTGCTGTTTGGGTCCTGTTTCCTGTGAAGACCAGCAGATGGCGTCCGAGAGGAGGAGCGGCGGTTTCCCATTGTAAGTCAATGGGCCCAGTGACTTCAATGGAGAATCCTCGAAGGAGCTTTCCAGGAACGAGTTGGCTGCTGTCCAAACCGCAAAACCGCAAAGCGGATACATTTTCAATAAGAGAGCTTTGATGACTTAGCAGTCAAGTTCAACGACAAGTGGCGTGGGAATAAACAGTTCTAGAGCACCTAGAAATAAAATTCTTTTTGCCCCTAGTTCCTAGACCTCCCCTCACTCGACCACAACCGGATCCCCAAATCCTGGACCCCCGATAAGGGTCGAACCGAGAAGAGAGGGTCGCGCCATAGGTTCCAATGGCGGCGGCAGAAACAGCTCAAGAAAACGGCTAAGTATGAAGAGCTGAAATTTAGGAATCCATAGCTCCGGTTCCTGGAAGGTCCAGAGGATCAGGATTTGGGGTACTGTAGTCACTGCTCCGGCATCGCTGCAGAACCACCATCCTTGACCCTCTTGGACCAACCCGACGGAGTATGGAACCCCTTGAAAGTTCGGGACTTTTCCCATAGACTCCAATGGCGGCCAATCTCCATTGACCGGCTATGGCGGAAAACCCCCATTGACTTCAACTGCAGCGCAGCCCCGTTGAAAGTCTATGGCGGCGGATTCCCATAGCCGCCAACGGCGGCGGTTTGCCATTGAAAGTCTATGGCGGCGAAGCCCGTTGTTTTCAATGGGGATTTAGTGAAAAACCGTGATTTAATTTACAGTGGAGATTTTTGTATTAAAATGAGAAACGTTTTTAAGTGTATTTGTGTAACTCCGGTTCCGAAGGTCGTAGCAAGTCTCAAATTGGACCCTAGGGTGTCCCAGTTCCGGCATTGAGAACTGGGAAGTTTGGACCCACTGGACACAACGGAACCGTATATTTTTATATGTTTGTGTTTTATCGTTAATGCTGTGTTCCAAGGTATGGATAAAACCCAGAGGAAATTCCTTTGCATACCAGGGTAGCATATGGCCAGAAAGGCGACCCAATGTCTAGGACTTAAGTATTGTTCAAAGGATTTTGTCACCCTCACTGTTTACCTGGGGGCGGAGACGGCTCAAACCAGAGCAGTCTTTAAGTGTCCCATTTAACACCTTACAACAAAGAATATCCTGCCAGGAATCCAATTTGATAGACTAGCTGGCATTTCTGATGCAGATGAGGGGCTACAGAAATGAGACCCCAGAGTTCTAATGCCCATGTACCAGCTAGCAGGGGGGCATGTATCAAAATGTGTTCCCACATTAATGAGTGGCTAGAGGTAATTGAAGACCAATCACCTGTACTCATTGTTAAGGATAGGGTACAAAAGGTTTATAAACTGTTGCCCACCCTTTATCCTTTGTCTTCTGATATCATCTGAATTGTTACCTGATTGCGAGAGAATTGCTATGCAACATACTTCTCATTCCCCATCCCCAAAGTAAGTGTACTTCTTGTCTCTTACTGTATTATTTTGTGTGTTCACCTATCCAAAGGAATAAATATACTTTATTATATCTAAGCCTCGTTCAGTTCAAACCCAGTATTTGGTGTAACTTACAACCTGTGATAAGCTATCGTCACAGGTTTGTATATTAACTGGTGGCAGCGGCGGGATTGAACTGGACATGGATTACAGTATTCTGCGGGGTACTGTGATCCAGTGGGAACTTGATGGTAATTGCAAGTTCCTGGGTCTACAGATATTGAACACACGTTAGTGGAACAAGTAACGCAAGTTGTCACACCACCTCACTGCTGCGACCCATAACCATGAGTGAAGCGGAAAACGTCTACTACTTGAGGACTAGAACTCAGCTAAAAGACAAGTGCCATGAATTTGGACTGGAATATGAGGACCAGGAGGTCGCAGACATGATTGCCGCAATCACGGAATATGAAGCCGAGCGTGCAGAGTCTCAGGATACGGCTCAGCTTGCTCTTGTACAGCCGCCCGGAGATCAGGGACTGAACCCAGAATCCCAGGGAGGGGACAAGTGCACCCCCCGGGACAAATGCGAAAGGAGGGGCACTGATGGCTGCGGCCACCAGTCCGTTTACCCCTGAAATGTTGGCACTGATTACCAAGTGGGGAGACCGAGGGACAGTGGAGGAGCGGCTAAAGTTTCTCTCTATGGCAGTGAACAGACCCGCTTATTGCCCCCCGGTCCCACCCCGCAAAGATGAACTCCAACTGGACAAGCACAGTCTCACCAAGTACGTGGAAGGCACTGATCGGATCGACATGTTTTTAAGGAACTTTGAAACGCAGTGCTGGCGGTACAAGGTGCTTCCCCAGCATAGGGTTGCACGCTTGGACCCGCTACTCTCCGGCTTGGCTAAGCAGACATTGATGGCGCTTACAGAGGAGTATGCTGATGATTATGACCACCTGAAAGAACTATTGCTATTTCAGCACGGTTTTACCCCTGAAGCCTACCGGGGTAAATTCCGGCTGGAGGAGAGGCAGCCTCCGGAGACCTACGTCACCTATGTGACACGCATGGCTTTATACGGGCTACACTGGGTGGAGGGCTGTGAGGCCAAGACTTACGAACGCCTGCTAGACCTCATCTTTCAGGAGCAGTTCATGCAGCAGTGCCCGCCGGCGTTGAGGGCTTGGGTGTATGACAAAAAGCCCAAGACTTACACAGAGGCAGCGAGGCTTGCAGATGACTATGTGGTCAGCCGATCCCAGATGACCACCAAGGCACCCGCCAAAACGGTGGCAGCGCCGGCGCCGGTCAAGAAGTCTGTTATTACACCACAGTGGACCCAAAAGCCGCCTGCGGGCAGCAGTTCACAGAAGGAAGGAGAGCTCCGGCATGAGCGCCAGTGCTACAACTGTAACAGCACTGGTCACCTCAGACCAGATTGCCCGGAACCCCTACGTTCCAACGGACCCCATCGGGGGCAACGCACCCCAGCTGCGAAGCCGGTAGCCCGCGTGCGGGTGGCTTCCACCAAAGAACCAGGACCGGTCATGGAAACAACTCCCAGCAAGACGTCCCATGTCACCCCTATCCCGGTTTCATCGGTGCCTACAGCCAGGAGCGGAGGACATCTCAGCGCAGACCTGCAGCAGACGGACGGCCGGAGCAAACATCTCACCCCGGTCACAGTCGGTGACCGGCAAGCAGTTGGCTTGCTGGATTCAGGAGCTGCAGTGACCCTGGTCCGACCTGATATGGTTCAGCCAGATGAATTGCTCCCAGGCCCTGGGATGCAGATCACTGTGGCCGACGGAGAGCCACGTTTCTTGCAGGTGGCCCGAATCTTTTTGGATTGGGGGGTGGGCCAGGTTGTGCGGGAGGTGAGGGTTTTACCCGGTTTGCATGCTGAAATTCTTTTGGGCAACGACCTGGGTCCAATGACCTGCACCTACGACCGTGTACCCCAGCCCGCTGCAGTGGCGGCGGTTACCCGGAGCCAGACAGCGGCAATGCCGGCGGCGGCCGCTCCAGTCCCCCAGCCTTTGGGACCAACGTTAGCGGAGGGTGCAGAGGAGCCCGGGGAGGTAAGCCAGGATCAGTTGCAACCACAGGCTGACTTACTGTTCCCTCTCACCCTGTCCCCTTCCCCTGACAATGACATGACTGGGGGGTGGCCAGACTTAGGAGCCCAGTTTAGGGAGGCAGTGAAGGCAGACCCTACCCTGGCCGGCGTGAGACTTCGGGCGTCCGAATCTCAGGCAGGGGAGGGCACTGAGCGCTGCCTATGGCATAAGGGACTCCTATACAGAGAAGAAGGGAACCCGGGGATAGAGGAGGGATTGACCAGTAAGCGACAGCTAGTAGTGCCCCAGGGGTACCGGCAGCAATTGTTACGGGTAGCTCACTCTATTCCGTTAGCGGGACATCAGGGGGTCACCAGGACACGAGCCCTGTTATTACAGCGTTACTACTGGCCGGGGGCATCCCGGGATGCGAGCAACTTCTGCCGCTCCTGTGATGCCTGCCAGCGAGTGGGTAAGGTGGGTGACCATGTGAAGGCACCCCTGAGACCCCTACAGATAATAGGGGAACCTTCCAGAAGGTAGCGATGGACCTTATAGGACCCCTCATGATTCCTAGCAGGTCAGGGAAGTGCTACATCCTCACGGTGGTGGATTTTGCCACCCGGTACCCTGAGGCGGTAGCGCTTGGCACCATAAGTGCCAAGACAGTGGCAGCAGCTTTGCTGAACATTTTTTCTAGGGTAGGTTTCCCTAGTGAGATCCTAACCGATCAGGGGTCGCAGTTCATGAGTGAACTGTTACATTGTCTCTGGGATGCCTGCGGTGTACAGCACCGGCGCACTACCCCTTACCATCCCCAGACAAACGGATTATGTGAGAGGTTTAACGGTACCCTGAAGCAGATGCTTCGGACCTTTATAGAGGCGGAGGGGAAAGACTGGGAGATTCACCTGCAGCACTTGCTGTTTGCATACCGAGAGGTACCGTAAGAATCTACAGGCTTCTCCCCCTTCGAGCTACTATATGGCCGCAGGGTACGTGGACCTCTGGACCTCTTCCATGAGGGATGGGAAGGGGAGACTACTGCTACTGATGCTTCTGTGATCCAGTATGTAGTAGATCTCAGAGACCGGTTAGAGATGCTCATGAGTGTGGCCCAGGACCACCTCAGGGCCGCTCAGACCAAGCAAAAGCAATGGTATGACCGGCAGGCCCAAAGCAGAGAATTAATCCCAGGACAGCAGGTGCTTGTTCTCAAACCCACTCGGGAGAACAAGCTGATGGCTGCCTGGTCGGGACCGTACTCGGTTATCCGAAAGGTGAATGAGTGCAACTATGTTGTACAGGTAGCGCCGGAGAGGCACAAGACATACCACATTAACATGTTGAAGGAATACAGAGCACCGAGTATGGGAGCAGTGCTGGCCATTTGTAGCCCAGCTGGAGGATCCGGTGAGCAATGCTCTGCCTGATCTCCTAGGGGAGGCTAGGCAGGGAAACACTGTGAAGCAGGTGGAGATAGGGGCACAGTTGAGTGCTAGGCAGAAGGGAGAAGCCAGGGACATGCTAGCTCAGTTTAGCACCCTCTTCACTGACATGCCAGGGACCACACATCTCACCAAACACCCAGTGCACACAGGGGACCTGCAGCCTCTGCATAAGCACACTTATAGAGTGTCAGCAGAGGAAAAGACAAGTATGGAGAGAGAGATAGAGGAGATGCTGACCCTAGGGGTAATTACTCCGTCCCATAGCCCTTGGGCAAGTCCAGTAGTCCTAGTTCCTAAGAAGGACAAGACCACCCGGTTTTGTGTGGACTACCGGTTGCTCAATGCTGGGACGGTGTCAGATGCCTACCCCATGCCCCGCATGGATGAGTTACTAGATGAACTCGCGGGGGCAAAGTTTCTGACCACCATGGATTTGAGCAAAGGCTATTGGCAAATCCCACTGACCCTGGAGGCTAGGGAGAAGTCAGCATTCATCACTCCAAGTGGCCTCTATGAGTTTTTGGTGATGCCATTTGGGATGAAGAATGCCCCGGCTACCTTTCAACGCCTGGTCAATAGGTTACTGGAAGGGATGCAGAGCTATGCCAGGGATTACTTAGATGACATTGCTGTCTTTAGTAGTTCTTGGGAATCCCACATAGGACATGTAGCTGCGGTGCTGGATAGGATCAGGGAGGCTGTTCTTACCTTGAAACCTACTAAGTGTATGGTAGGGATGGCAGAAGTCCTGTACTTAGGGCACAGGGTGAGTGGAGGGCATCTCAAACCAGAGCCAGCCAAGGTAGAAGCCATAGTTGAGTGGCCTGTTCCAAAAACAAAGAAACAGGTCATGGCATTTTTGGGCACCGCAGGGTACTATAGGAAGTTTGTCCCACAGTACAGTGCCGTGGCCAAACCCCTGACTGATCTGACTAAGAAGCAACTGCCTGTGCTTATTACCTGGACACCTGACTGTGAAACTGCTTTCCAGGCACTGAAAACTGCACTTGCTGGAGCCCCCATACTGGCTGCCCCAGACTATACCAAGCATTTTCTCATTCAGACTGATGCTTCAGACTTTGGTATTGGAGCTGTACTGTGCCAGGTGGGGGACGATGGCAAAGAGCACCCTTTGGTGTATCTCAATTGCAAACTGCTCCCCAGGGAGGTGGCATATGCCACCATTGAGAAAGAGTGCTTGGCCATTGTGTGGGCACTCAAAAAGCTCCAGCCCTATGTATATGGGAGGGCTTTCACGGTCATCACAGACCACAATCCCCTGAGTTGGCTACAGAGGGTATCAGGGGGAATGCCAAGTTGCTGAGATGGAGCTTGGCTTTGCAAGAATTTGAAGTTACCATTCAACACAAAAACAGCAATGCTGATGGACTTTCACGCCAGGACTATCCCTCTGAGACTGAATTCATTAATGGTGCCAGCAGTGCCCCACTCCCCATTAGGGCCAGTGGGCCACAGGTCACCCATTAAGAAGGGGAGGTGTAGAGGGAGAGAGGGGGTGGCCCGGTATTAAAGGGGTTGCACCCCATTTGGCCATCCCCTGACCTCACCAGGGAGACAAGGGGTTAACTGGGCTGAGGTCCAGAAATGTGATTTAACCCTTGTTATGACATGAAAATGTGTATTCCCCTGTTCCCATGTTTCATTGTAATATCTGGTTTAATCAGTGTCTGCATCACACAAACACTAGAATCCATCCGGGAGTACAAGGGTTAATAGTTCTTTAATGATTATAGCCCTTTGTGTAATTTTCCCGCCTTTTCAGGCACCATTTTGCAGGGTCCCATAGGCCGCCATTGGGGCTCCATGTGTGTCAATGGCGAATCTTGCTGTTTGGGTCCTGTTTCTGTGAAGACCAGCAGATGGCGTCCGAGAGGAGGAGCGGCGGTTTCCCATTGTAAGTCAATGGGCCCAGTGACTTCAATGGAGAATCCTCAAAGGAGCTTTCCAGGAACGAGTTGGCTGCCGTCCAACCGCAAAACCGCAAAGCGGATACATTTTCAATAAGAGAGCTTTGATCACTTAGCAGTCAAGTTCAACGACAAGTGGCGTGGGAATAAACAGTTCTAGAGCACCTAGAAATAAAATTCTTTTTGCCCCTAGTTCCTAGACCTCCCCCCGACTCGACCACAACCGGGTCCCCGAATCCTGGACCCCCGATAAGGGTCGAACCGAGAAGAGCGGGTCGCGCCATAGGTTCCAATGGCGACGGCAGAAACAGCTCAAGAAAACGGCTAAGTGTGAAGAGCTGAAATTTAGGAATCCATAGCTCCGGTTCCGGAGGGTCCAGAGGATCAGGGTTTGGGGTACCTGTAGTCACTGCTCCGGCATCGCTGCAGAACCATCCTTGACCCTCTTGGACCAACCCGACGGAGTATGGAACCCCTTGAAAGTTCGGGACTTTTCCCATAGACTCTAATGGCGGCCAATCTCCATTGACCGGCTATGGCGGAAAACCCCCATTGACTTCAACGGCGGCGCAGCCCCGTTGTAAGTCTATGGCGGCGGATTCCCATAGCCGCCAACGGCAGCGGTTTGCCATTGAAAGTCTATGGCGGCGAAGCCGTTGTTTTCAATGGGGATTTAGTGAAAAACCGTGATTTAATTTACAACGGAGATTTTTGTATTAAAATGAGAAACGTTTTTAAGTGTATTTGTGTAACTCCGGTTCCGAAGGTCGTAGCAAGTCTCAAATTGGACCCTAGGGTGTCCCAGTTCCGGCATTGAGAACTGGGAAGTTTGGACCCGCTGGACCCAATGGAACCGGATATTTTAATATGTTTGTGTTTTATCTTTAATGCTGTGTTCTAAGGTATGGATAAAACCCAGAGGAAATTCCTTTGCATACCAGGGTAGCATATGGCCAGAAAGGCGACCCAATGTCTAGGACTTAAGTATTGTTCAAAGGATTTTGTCACCCTCACTGTTTACCTGGGGGCGGAGACGGCTCAAACCAAAGCAGTCTTTAAGTGTCCCATTTAACACCTTACAACAAAGAATATCCTGCCAGGAATCCAATTTGATAGACTAGCTGGCATTTCTGATGCAGATGAGGGGCTACAGAAATGAGACCCCAGAGTTCTAATGCGCATGTACCAGGGGGGCATGTATCAAAATGTGTTCCCACGTTAATGAGTGGCTAGAGGTAATTGAAGACCAATCACCTGTACTCAATGTTAAGGATAGGGTACAAAAGGTTTATAAACTGTTGCCCACCCTTTATCCTTTGTCTTCTGATATCATCTGAATTGTTACCTGATTGCGAGAGAATTGCTATGCAACATACTTCTCATTCCCCATCCCCAAAGTAAGTGTACTTCTTGTCTGTTACAGTATTATTTTGTGTGTTCACCTATCCAAAGGAATAAATATACTTTATTATATCTAAGCCTCGTTCAGTTCAAACCCAGTATTTGGTGTAACTTACAACCTGTGATAAGCTATCGTCACAGTCACCTCTTGTCATTCTGAGAGACTTCAATTGTTGGTTTGAACTAGTAATTGTTTGCATCCTCCACCCTGACCCAATTATTTAAGGTAAGCGCTCAGTTTTCTTTTTCATGCTTTGAGCCCTGTGACTAGGCCAGTTTTTCCCTTGTAGGCCCCAGCTAGTCCCAGACTCACGATAGTGCCAGCGCATGTATAAGGAAAGCCCTTTCAGCTAAGGACTCCTCCTTTAGTGTGCTGTTAGTGCTGCTACATCAGTGACAGAGTCACGCAGTGATCTGCAGTCTGGGAACAGACCAAGGGTCACTATAGACACTCATATGGACACTCCAGCTGGAGCTCCCTCAGACACGGATGCTTTAGTGGAAGGATTGGATAAATTACGACGTGGGCTCACACTGTGGTCTGATGGATCCACGCTACAGTTTGGCCTGGTCTGGCCTAAGACCAGGAAGGTACCCAACGTGCACCACCAGCCATACACAGGGGTAACGCTACTCCTCACATACTTTGAAGTGGGCCTGTCTTGTGGACACCGGGTGGTTATGTGCCCAGGGCACCCTCATAACTTTGGGGCACCTCACTGGGTGTGGACAAGGTGGTGGTCATACAGTGGGGGTACTGTGTGGGTACGGCCTTGTGTGGCCTTGCATATATTGTGTTGTCAGTTTATATGCCAGTAAATTTAAGTTAGAAACTGTACATAATACCACACTCCTCCCTTTAGAAGTTTGCTGCAGGTAAAAAGATAGGCCTTACATATAGAAAAACAAAAAGAGTAAATATAAGTTAGGCATACAGTGTGTGTATCCTTATTCCTTACTGCTTGGTTCCTGTGAAGGGTTGTCCTACTGCGTTAGAATCTCTCTCAGGTGGAGGCGCTGTATACCAAAGAACATTACCATCCCAGGCTGCCAGCGACGGAGGATCAGGCCTCCTGTAAGCCACGCATTTCCGGCAGCACAGGTAGTTTCCTTTATAAATGGGAAAGGGGGCTACGCAAACAATTGTACACACCAACCTGTTTTAAAAGCATGAGGCCTTAATTTGTAAAATACATTTTGCTTTCCAATCCAAAAGACATAAGGACTTATTCTGTTACCGCCATAGCAACCGGTCTGGCCATTTTCGGTTGAAATTCCGCATTGAAATCAATGTGGATTTTTTTCTGAAAACATCCTGATTGGCTGCTTTGGTGACTCTAGAATAAGCTCCATAGAGTGGACAGACCTTAGGTCAGGCCATTGTAGGGACAGGTCATGGTATGTTTAGTGCCTCACATTACACTTTGTAGTTTATTCCTTAAAATGTAATAGCCGAACGGGGCATGAAATCTCCCATTGACTTCGACAGGAGTTTCTGTGCAACAGTGCCTTGATCAGCACTATTACAGTACATTTTATTTGCAGTTTAATTAGTTACTCCCTTTGCGTAAAACATCTGTCCTGCTACAGCTACAACATGTGCCATTGTTAAGGATGTTAACAAATAACAAAATATAATTCAACATGAGTTTTTTAAGAGTGTGCTTTTTTGGGGGACATCTTAGTGGGAGTTACAGGATAAGAACATTCTTCAGAGACAAAATGATAGTGTAGAAAGTAGTTCTGCGAGAGGATGAGGTGGGGTAGCAAAGTAAATGTTCTTGGTCCAAAGATAGCGAGGCATTTTGTGACAGAATTCTTACAATGACAACAATCATATTACATATCATACAAAATTTTGAATTTTATAACATTTTATCACCTTTTATCAGCGACATATCCTATACTCATCACTCCCCGATCCTCTAACCTGTTGGGGCCTCACCCCTAGCCAACATCCCAGGTATCCCAGACTCTATCAAACTTCCTTGTGGTGTGATTAAAATATGAGGCGTCTTTCCATCATCGTTAATCCTTCTAATAACCACTCTTCTGGAGGGGGGCAATATCTTTTTCCATGCTGCAGCTACTGTATCGCGCACCTAGCCGCTGTTAAGATAATTTAGCTGAGTAATGATTTACATCTTCTATAGGTTTAGCCAAAATAATTAAAATTGGGTCTGATGGAACCTTGATTCCCGTCACATCTTCAATTAATTTCAAAACTGTCCTCCAGTATGTCTGCATGACTGGGCAAAAGAATCATATATGTGCTAAGTCCCCTATCGCTCCGCATCTCCTCCAACATCTATCGGTTGCTCCGGAAACATTTGCTTTAACCTTTTGTGGGTGTAATACCAGCGTAACAGAAATTTGTAAATATTCTCCTTTGTAACTGTACATATAGACGTTTTGTCCACATTATCCATCTATTATCTTCCCAGTCCTCCCTCGTTATTTCCGTCTCGAGATCTAGAGCCCACTGGTCCATATATTTATGGGCCGGGGTATCCTTTTGGGGGGTTAAACCTAGGTACAGGGATGAGATCAGCACCTTTTTGATATTTTTTTATTTTGCATAAATCTTCAAATTGTGTATATTTAGGGAATTCCTCATAAAAACCCTGGTGCACAAAATGTTGGAGCTGCATATATTTAAACACCTCCATCCGATGTAAACCGTATTTTCTCATTAGTTCCTCAAACGACATCAACTTATCTTTTTCTAATAAATCTCCCATCTCTAGAATTCCACTCTGTCTCCAGGTTTCAAAGTCCCGACCCTGAAACCCCAGCAAAAACCCTGGATAACCGAACAGGGGCGTATTGGGAATGCCAATAAACCATTTGTTTCAAATGAGAGGCTATATAATATTTTAGAATATTTTGAACCGCAAGACCCCTTCCCTCTTTAGACTCCAGCATAATTGACCTAGCTTTTCTCGGTTGTTTATGTCTCCAAATACATTGCGTAATACGGTTTTGGATTTCTTTTATATTTGTATGTGGGACAGATATTGGTAATGTTTGGAAATAATATAGAAGTCTGGGGAGAATCTTTATCTTAACCGCAGTTATACGCCCTATCCAGGAAATATAGTGAGAATTCCAAACTTGTAGATCTTTTCTAATCTTTGAAAAAAGGTCGGGATAGTTATATTTATATAATGAGTTGTAGTCCCTACTAAGGTATATCCCCAAATAATTCAGATGGTTCTTTTTCTACCTACAGATGCAGCCACGAGTATTAGATCACTTGCCTTGGAAAATCTCCCAATAAACGGCAACATTTCTGTGAAATTTCTGCAGCCAGACTAATGGCCTATCGGATTAACACAGCGGGGGGTCCATGCAGTCCCATTCAAACTGAATGGGACTGCAGGGACCCCTACGGTGTTAATCCGATGGACCATTAGTCTGGCAGCAGCAGAATCTCACAGAAATGTTGAGGCATTTACTGTGGGATGCCATAGTTTTTACCCAGGCAAGTGATCGGATACTGGTGGCTACATCTGTATAGTCAGAATATCGTTTAAGAATGTTGACCTCCCTTTCCATTAACGTTAAATTTAGCGTTTCTGATTTTCCCACATTACCTTTATACCCAGACAATTCCTCAAACCTCCTGAGAGCGGATTGTAAATTCTGGAGAGATGTCAATGGGTTTGGCTATAGTAAGGATAATATCATCCGCAAAAAGTGATAATTTGTAACACTCCTTTTTTATATTAATTCCTTGTAGATTTGGTGGAGCTGATTGTTGCAGCAAGGGGTTCAATTGTCGGGGCAAAAAGAAGAGGAGAGAGGGGTCAACCCTATCTAGTCCCGTTCTTAATTGTTATCATATTCCTCTCCCCCCTGGGATCTTCAAAGTGGCTGTCGGCATGTGGTAGAAGGCCCTTAAAACCCTTAAAATCCAAATGCCTCCAACATCCTATCTATAAAATCCCATCTTATCCTATCAAACGCCTTCTCCGCATCCGGGCTCAACAACATTGCTTTCGTCTTAGATTTATGTATCGGATCTATCACATTAATAATTTTCCTTGTGTTATCCGACGCCTGACGGTCAGTCACAAAATCTACCTGGTCATAATGGATTAATCTAGGGAGTAGTGGGTTCAACCTGTTGTCCAAAATGTTACTATACATTTTCACATCTGTATTGAGCAGTGAGATTGGTCTGTAGCTACCACAACATAAAGGGTCCTTACCCCCTTTAGGGATCACCACTATATTGACTTTCATCATCTGTGAGGGGATTTGTTTTTTCGCTAAGAAAATCATTGAATAAATCTAGTAAACATGGTCCTAGGATTCCTATAAAACGTTTGTAATACAGATTTGAGAAACCATCTGGACCCGGAGCCTTTGATGGCTTCAATGAGCTAACCACCCTTACTAACTCTAACCGGGTTATTATTGCATTTAAAACTTTGTGGTAGTTTTGGGAGGTTATAATCTCTAAGGTAGGCCTCAATCTGGGTCAGGTCCAGGACTTTAGCATTCAGAGTTGAATTGTCAAGATCATTGAGATCCGTATACAATTTTGCAATTCCACTGCTATCTTTGAGGGGTTATAAGTCGCATCCCCCTTTTAACCTAATAGCAGGGACTAATGCTCTCAACCTGATCCCTCTAAGTTTATTAGCCAATAAATGTCCGACTTACCTCCCTTATCATAATACGTTTGTTTGGTCCACTTAAGAGCTTTCTCTACATCCTCTAATTGCACCCTCTAAAGATCCTCCCTTGCCTGGGTCAGGATTTTATACATTTTCCTAGATGGATTTTTTGTTTTTCTATGTTTGTTCTCTTTCTGTGTGATGCTTTTGAGATGAGCTGTCCTCTGATCGTGGCCTTATGTGCCTCCCATAGTGTTGATGTTTATTCTACAAAGCCATTGTTGATATGGAAATAATTTTTGAGGGAGTCTCCAATTTGTGAGCTAATCTCTGGGAAATTCAGTAATTTCGTTCATCCTCCCAGAAAAAGGGGATTTGTTACGATTGTGCTCGCCACAAACCGGGACCGGACCACTGGGCTGAGGTGGGGTTATATAATCACCGACCTTAGTCCGCGCAGACTGATCCGGAGTGCGCAGTTCGTAGTCGTACATAGCAGGGTCAGGATTGGAGAAGGCAGGATCGTCGTTATTCAAGCAGGAGTTCGGCAACAGGTAGTCAGGAGTTCCCCGCTTCAGCTTAGGAGCGTGAGCGGCCTCTGCGCGAGGAGCGGCCTCGGCCCATGATGCCGGTCTCAGCAGGGGGAGACAGCGGGCTGGCCGAAGTACACCACGGGGCAGCGTCAGGAAAACCAACGCTTCAGCACAGAAGTTCTAAGCAGGCCTCTGCATGGAGATTAGCAGCAGGCCTCAGAAAAAGAAGGGTAACCACTGCTAGGGGAGAATGCAGCAGGTACCAGTGCTGGCTAAACAACGTTTCAGCACAGGAGTCAGGAACAGGCCTCTGCCTGAAACTAGCAGCAGGCCTCCGGAAACAATGCTTCAGCACAGGAGTTAGGAACGGGTCTCTGCATGGAACTATCAGCAGGCCTCAGGAACTTAGGAACTAGGGATAAGAACTAGAGAGGTTAGTACACCAGGATACAAATCAGGGCGGCTTGTGGCAGAGACAGTAACGTCCAGGGAAGGAACTATGCTCGGCAGGGAAGCATTGTGGGAAGGCAGTATTTAAAGGCCAGTGAACCAATAGTAGAAGGGGCGTGTGACAGTATTGCTTTAATGAGTGAATCTAGGCTGCAGTAAATATCAGGGGAAGTGTTCCAGGACTGCACAGGTCTGCAAGGCAAGGCAAACAGTAAACTAAGGTGCGGATCCGTTACAGGATTGAACACAATCGCCACCAGGAGGTGGTCTGAACACGTGATAGGCCCCATATCTGAGTGGATCAATACCTCCAGGATACCCGAGGAGACAAATATATGGTCAATTCTGGAGTACGAATCATGTGGGGGTGAATAAAAGGAGTAATCCCTCCGTCCTTTATGTGAACTATGCCAAGCATCCCATAAACCATATTCTTTTAGTAGCAGTCTAAATTTCTTGGCTACACTATATGTCATTGCAGAGGGTGCTTGATCTGGGTGGGAGGACTTATCCACATCCGGGTCTGGTACCATATTAAAATCACCACACAATATCAGCAGTTGCTTTTGGCTAGCTTCCATGGATTCCAGTGTTTCCCTTAATAAATCAATTTGTCCCTCGTTGGGTGAGTTTATATTAACTAACGTGATATGTTGGCCTGAGAGAAGCCCGTGAACCACCAGTGACCTTAACCTTAATCTCACTTAAGCTACAATACCTGAAATGGAATGTCCCATTTAATCAGTATCGCAACCCCTCTTTTTTTGCTAGTAAAGGAAGAGTATAATGCTATAGGTTATGTCCCGCTGAAAGTGTTTGTGGCTCCTGAGTATCACAATGCATCTCTTTCAACAAAACAAAATCTGCTTTCAAGATTCTGAATTCTTTTACGGCCAGTCTACGTTTACCATTGCTGTTAAGACCTTTAACATTAAGGAATACTAACTTCAATGATACTTAACTAGTCATTTCCAATATCATATCTCTCTCTCTCATGGTTGTAGGAAACAATTGGGGATAAAAAATAAAGGGAAGGGATTTCCCCCCTCCGGGGACTTGGGGAACAAACTAAAATTTAACTATAAATTAAAATGAGTGTAACCAGGCTCTAATCCAAGAATTGCGGCCAGAACCTATGGGGCCTGGCCTGGCGGGCATATGGCCCTACTGGGGCAACCTGACACCGGGCATGCAGGGCTCCCACAACCTGCACACCCCTCCTCTCTACTCACCCTCCCCCGATGCACCTTCACTGCAGCCCGCTTAGAATATAAAATGACCTATAAGGCATATTAATCCCTGACAACCGTGGAACAGCTAAAGATATAAAACTTTTTTCATGTTAATGTGCACTTATAGGGATAGGCTTCCCGGTTAGGAATACAAATACAAAAACACAGTTTCCTATTTTATCTCAGTGTCTAAGTGTTCAATGTCTATTAACATTACATTTTTGATTGCTCTTGGCTTCTCCATAAGGTTTGGTGTCCCCTGTGTCTAAAAACCAAAGGCCCCCAGCCTTTTCAAGTCTTTGGGCCAAGCCCCCTCATCCATCGCTGGAGCGTTCGATCTGTGTGTTCACTGGTTTCATCCACCGAACAGTTGTAGTAGACCGGCACCCAGGGGGCAGGCAAAAGACTCCAAATATATATAAAACAGACCCTATAATATATTGGAAAAATATAGAGGGAGACAGGGAGAAAAGTGGAGAGAAAAGAGAAAACAAATATAGCTACACATCCAGGGTATCTTTCCCTGGGTTGCCGTTGGCTGGCGGATCGTCAGTCAAGGAGATGGCTGCGAACCCAACGAGAGTCCCACAACATCACTGTCGGTCTTAAATCTTTTAACTTCAGGCAACCGCACCCTCAGCTGATCGGTCATATCCATGTTGCCTTCTCGAGGTCTTTAGTGCTGGCCCGATCCATTCCTGGGGGTCAGACCCAGCACCGACAGAAAAGATGCTGATTCCTTGGGGTAGCGGATCAAGATCTGTCTGCCTTCATGGTTTATCACCAGGCGGAACGGAAAGGCCCACTGGTAGCGAATACCATTTTCCTGGAGTACCGCCGTTACAGGTCACAGCCCTCGCCTCCTCAGTTGTTACCCTGGACAGATTCTGGAAAATCTGGATGGAGTTGTTTTAAAATTCAATGGATCCTCTGTTTCTGCAGCCTTTTATAATCCTTTCCTTGGTTGCATATTGGTGGAGTCTCAGAACGACATCTCTGCTTCTTTTAGGGTAACCAAATCTTGGACCTAAGGCTCTATGGTCTCTATCAATCAAAAGATTGCCATCTTGTAGCTGGGAGTCAATTGACATAAACATTCTCTTAAGATATGGCTGGAGGGCTTCTGCAGACACCGACACAGGGACATGACAGATTCATAGATTCTGCCTCCGCTCCCTGTTCTCCAGGTCATCTATGCCATCCCTCATAGCTCTTATCTCGTCATTGAGACGCAGGACCTCATCGTCAGTATTTACCTGATTTTGTAGGGAAATGTCCATCTTATTTTAACACTCCTTAGTTCTTTTAGCCAGTAAGGAAACTTCTGTTTTAAATTCCCTTACCGCTCTATCCAGAGCTAACTGATAGCCTGCTTGCTTTAATCTGAGCATATTCTGGAGGTCCTGCTTTGTGATTACTGTGTCACCCTCAGCCATATCCAGCTCACTCTTGAAAGCAGATCTCCCCCTTGCCCCCCCCTCGGCTGTGGCCCTCTCTGCAGTGTTTCTAAGGGTTGCTTTTCTATCAAGGAAATCCCCCTCAGGTCCCGCAGCTTGCCTCTCTCCTTCTTTATTTGGCCATCTTTGTTTTTTTTCTTTTCAGCCTGGCTGCCCACGACTGAGATCGGGGGTCCCTGGCTTCGGGGTTCTCTTGTTAGCCATCCCCACTGGTTCCCCTGGCCTATGGAGTGTCCCGCGGACTGATCAATGTGGCGATCGGGGGTTATAGTTAAATATGTTTGAGGAGTACACAGAGCTTCCTTATCTTGTGTGCATCCACGTGACGTCATGCGCACGACCCCCAGAAATGTTTTTAATATAATAAAAAAAGTTTTTTTTTTTTAAAAGGCTTTAAAGTTACTGTTGCAGTATTGTATTCATTTTTTAATGCTTATGCTCATTTATGTTTTGGGTAGTGCGAAGACAACACCGAGCTCATTCAGGAAACTGTCAATAATGCCAGGTAATATACTGTTCTTTAATTCATGCATGCCACATATTTTCTTCTCTAAAAAATTATCTCTTAATTGCCATATGTACCATTTGCACATGTAACAGAAACAGCAAAAAGATGTTAGATGGGGAATGAAGAATATTTAGTTATAGAATTGTACGACTGTAGTACTGTACCGTATTGAAAAAAAATGCAAAAATGCATAATATAGTCATTGTTTAATGCTTATGTTAATGTATGTTTTGCCGGTTTAGCAGCGGGACAAAGCCAACACCGTGTTCGTGCAGGAAAGACATCTAGCGACCCTGTCAGGTAATGTACAGTACTGTAAGTAATGCATCTACTGTACACTAGTTTTATTTTCAACCAGTTCCCATAGAGACACGCATGCACAGCAAACTCCTGTATGGTATATGCGATTATTAATATTGAATATTCTCTCTTTAGAGGCCAAGACGTCCAAGAGCTAGCCAGGTTGGGAAAAAAAATGTAAATTTGGAAGAAGAGCCATTGTATTATTACATTATTCATTTACACTTTGTTAGTGTCCACATTATCCATCTATTATCTTCCCAGTCCTCCCTTGTTATTTCCGTCTCGAGATCTAGAGCCCACTGGTCCATATATTTATGGGCCGGGGTATCCTTTTGGGGGATTAAACCTTGGTACAGGGATGAGATCAGCACCTTTTTGATATTTTTTTATTTTGCATAAATCTTCAAATTGTGTATATTTAGGGAATTCCTCATAAAAACCCTGGTGCACAAAATGTTGGAGCTGCATATATTTAAACACCTCCATCCGATGTAAACCGTATTTTCTCATTAGTTCCTCAAACGACATCAACGTATCTTTTTCTAATAAATCTCCCATCTCTAGAATTCCACTCTGTCTCCAGGTTTCAAAGTCCCGACCCTGAAACCCCAGCAAAAACCCTGGATAACCGAACAGGGGCGTATTGGGAATGCCAATAAACCATTTGTTTCAAATGAGAGGCTATATAATATTTTAGAATATTTTGAACCGCAAGACCCCTTTCCTCTTTAGACTCCAGCATAATTGACCTAGCTTTTCTCGGTTGTTTATGTTTCCAAATAAATTGCGTAATACGGTTTTGGATTTCTTTTATATTTGTATGTGGGACAGATATTGGTAATGTTTGGAAATAATATAGAAGTTTGGGGAGAATATTTATCTTAACCGCAGTTATACGCCCTATCCAGGACATATAGTGAGAATTCCAAACTTGTAGATCTTTTCTAATCTTTGAAAAAAGGTCGGGATAGTTATATTTATATAATGAGTTGTAGTCCCTACTAAGGTATATCCCCAAATAATTCAGATGGTTCTTTTTCCACCTACAGATGCAGCCACGAGTATTAGATCACTTGCCTTGGAAAATCTCCCAATAAACGGAAACATTTCTGTGAAATTTCTGCAGCCAGACTAATGGCCCATCGGATTAACACAGCGGGGGGTCCATGCATTCCCATTCAAACTGAATGGGACTGCAGGGACCCCTGCAGTGTTAATCCGATGGGCCATTAGTCTGGCAGCAGCAGAATCTCACAGAAATGTTGAGGCATTTACTGTGGGATGCCATAGTTTTTACCCAGGCAAGTGATCGGATACTTGTGGCTACATCTGTATAGTCAGAATATCGTTTAAGAATGTTGACCTCCCTTTCCATTAACGTTAAATTTAGTGTTTCTGATTTTCCCACATTACCTTTATACCCAGACAATTCCCCAAACCTCCTGAGAGCGGATTGTAAATTCTGGAGAGATGTCAATGGGTTAGCTATAGTAAGGATAATATCATCCGCAAAAAGTGATAATTTGTAACACTCCTTATTTATATTAATTCCTTGTAGATTTGGTGAAGCTGATTGTTGCAGCAAGGGGTTCAATTGTTGGGGCAAAAAGAAGAGGAGAGAGGGGTCAACCCTATCTAGTCCCCCTGGGATCTTCAAAGTGGCTGTCGGCATGTGGTAGAAGGCCCTTAAAACCCTTAAAATCCAAATGCCTCCAACATCCTATCTATAAAATCCCATCTTATCCTATCAAACACCTTCTCTGTATCCAGGCTCAACAACATTGCTTTCCTCTTAGATTTATGTATCGGATCTATCACATTAATAATTTTCCTTGTGTTATCCGACGCCTGACGGTCAGTCACAAAATCTACCTGGTCATAATGGATTAATCTAGGGAGTAGTGGGTTCAACCTGTTGTCCAAAATGTTACTATACATTTTCACATCTGTATTGAGCAGTGAGATTGGTCTGTAGCTACCACAACATAAAGGGTCCTTACCCCCTTTAGGGATCACCACTATATTGACTTTCATCATCTGTGAGGGGATTTGTTTTTTCGATAAGAAAATCATTGAATAAATCTAGTAAACATGGTCCTAGGATTCCTATAAAACGTTTGTAATACAGATTTGAGAAACCATCTGGACCCGGAGCCTTTGATGGCTTCAATGGGCTAACCACCCTTACTAACTCTAACCGGGTTATTTTTGCATTTAAAACTTTGTGGTAGTTTTGGGAGGTTACAATCTCTAAGGTAGGCCTCAATCTGGGTCAGGTCCAGGACTTTAGCATTCAGAGTTGAATTGTCAAGATCATAGAGATCCGTATAAAATTTTGCAATTCCACTGCTATCTTTGAGGGGTTATAAGTCGCATCCCCCTTTTAACCTAATAGCAGGGACTAATGCTCTCAACCTGATCCCTCTAAGTTTATTAGCCAATAAATGTCCGACTTATCTCCCTTATCATAATACGTTTGTTTGGTCCACTTAAGAGCTTTCTCTACATCCTCTAATTGCACCCTCTAAAGATCCTCCCTTGCCTGGGTCAGGATTTTATACATTTTCCTCGATGGATTTTTTGTTTTTCTATGTTTGTTCTCTTTCTGTGTGATGCTTTTGAGATGAGCTGTCCTCTGATCGTGGCCTTATGTGCCTCCCATAGTGTCGATGTTTATTCTACCATTGTTGATATGGAAATAATTTTTGAGGGAGTCTCCAATTTGTGAGCTAATCTCTGGGAAATTCAGTAATTTCGTTCATCCTCCAAGAAAAAGGGGATTTGTTACGATTGTGCTCGCCACAAACCGGGACCGGACCGCGGAGCTGAGGTGGGGTTATATAATCACTGACCTTAGTCCGCGCAGACTGATCCGGAGTGCGCAGTTCGTAGTCGTACATAGCAAGGTCAGGATTGGAGAAGGCAGGATCATCGTTATTCAAGCAGGAGTTCAGCAACAGTTAGTCAGGAGTTCCCCACTTCAGCTTAGGAGCGTGAGCGGCCTCTGCGCGAGGAGCGGCCTCGGCCCATGATGCCGGTCTCAGCAGGGGGAGACAGCGGGCTGGCCGAAGTACACCATGGGGCAGCGTCGGGAAAACCAACGCTTCAGCACAGAAGTTCTAAGCAGGCCTCTGCATGGAGATTAGCAGCAGGCCTCAGGAAACAACACTTCAGCACAGGAGTCAGGAACGGGCCTCTGCATGGAACTATCAGCAGGCCTCAGGAACTTAGGAACTAGGGATAAGAACTAGAGAGGTTAGTACACCAGGATACAAGCCAGGGCGGCTTGTGGCAGAGACAGTAACGTCCAGGGAAGGAATTATGCTCAGCAGGGATGCATTGTGGGAAGGCAGTATTTAAAGGTCAGTGAACCAATAGCAGAAGGGGCGTGTGACAGTATTGCTTTAATGAGTGAATCTAGGCTGCAGTAAATTTCAGGGGAAGTGTTCCAGGACTGCACAGGTCTGTAAGGCAAGGCAAACAGTAAACTAAGGTGCGGATCCGTTACAGGATTGAACACAATCGCCACCCGGAGGTGGTCTGAACACGTGATAGGCCCATATCTGAGTGGATCAATACCTCCAGGATACCCGAGGAGACAAATATATGGTCAATTCTGGAGTACGAATCATGTGGGGTGGAATAAAAGGAGTAATCCCTCTGTCCTTTATGTGAACTATGCCAAGCATCCCATAAACCATATTCTTTTAGTAGCAGTCTAAATTTCTTGGCTACACTATATGTCATTGCAGAGGGTGCTTGATCTGGGTGGGAGGACTTATCCACATCCGGGTCTGGTACCATATTAAAATCACCACACAATATCAGCAGTTGCTTTTGGCTAGCTTCCATGGATTCCAGTGTTTCCCTTAATAAATCAATTTGTCCCTCGTTGGGTGAGTTTATATTAACTAACGTGATATGTTGGCCTGAGAGAAGCCCGTGAACCACCAGTGACCTCCACCTTAATCTCACTTAACCTCCAATACCTGGAATGGTATGTCCCATTTAATCAGTATCGCAACCCCTCTTTTTTTGCTAGTAAAGGAAGAGTATAATGCTATAGGTTATGTCCCGCTGAAAGTGTTTGTGGTTCCTGAGTATCACAATGCGTCTCTTTCAACAAAACAATATCTGCTTTCAAGATTCTGAATTCTTTTACGGCCAGTCTACGTTTACCATTGCTGTTAAGACCTTTAACATTCAGGAATACTAACTTCAATGATACTTGACTATTTATTTCCAATATCATATCTCTCTCTCTCATGGTTGTAGGAAACAATTGGGGATAAAAATGGTTGTAGGAAACAATTGGGGATAAAAATAATGGGATGGGATTTTCCCCCTCCGGGGACTTGGGGAAAAAACTAAAATTTAACTATATATTAAAATGAGTGTAACCAGGCTCTAATCCCAGAATTGCGGCCAGACCCTACGGGGCAACCTGACACCGGGCATGCAGGGCTCCCAGAACCTGCACACCCCTCCTCTCTACTCCCCCTCCCCCGATGCACCTTCACTGCAGCCCGCTTAGAATATAAAATGGCCTATAAGGCATATTAATCCTTGACAACCGTGGAACAGCTAAACATATAAAACTATTTTCATGTTAATGTGCACTTATAGGGATAGGCTTCCCGGTTAGGAATACAAATACAAAAACACAGTTTCCTATTTTATCTCAGTGTCTAAGTGTTCAATGTCTATTAACATTACATTTTTGATTGCTCTTGGCTTCTCCATAAGGTTTGGTGTCCCCTGTGTCTAAAAACCAAAGGCCCCCAGCCTTTTCAAGTCTTTGGGCCAAGCCCCTTCATCCATCGCTGGAGCGTTCGATCTGTGTGTTCAACGGTTTCATCCACCGAATAGTTGTAGTAGACCGGCACCCAGGGGGCAGGCAAAAGACTCCAAACATATATAAAACAGACCCTATAATATATTGGAAAAATATAGAGGGAGACAGGGAGAAAAGTGGAGAGAAAAGAGAAAACAAATATAGCTACACATCCAGGGTATCTTTCCCTGGGTTGCCGTTGGCTGGCGGATCGTCAGTCAAGGAGATGGCTGCGAACCCAACGAGAGTCCCACAACATCACTGTCGGTCTTAAATCTTTTAACTTCAGGCAACCGCACCCTCAGCTGATCGGTCATATCCATGTTGCCTTCTCGAGGTCTTTAGTGCTGGCCCGATCCATTCCTGGGGGTCAGACCCAGCACCGACAGAAAAGATGCTGATTCCTTGGGGTAGCGGATCAAGATCTGTCTGCCTTCATGGTTTATCACCAGGCGGAACGGAAAGGCCCACTGGTAGCGAATACCGTTTTCCTGGAGTACCGCCGTTACAGGTCACAGCCCTCTCCTCCTCAGTTGTTACCCTGGACAGATTCTGGAAAATCTGGATGGAGTTGTTTTAAAATTCAATGGATCCTCTGTTTCTGCAGCCTTTTATAATCCTTTCCTTGGTTGCATATTGGTGGAGTCTCAGAACGACATCTCTGCTTCTTTTAGGGTCACCAAATCTTGGACCTAAGGCTCTATGGTCTCTATCCATCAAAAGATCGCCATCTTGTAGCTGGGAGTCAATTGACATAAACATTCTCTTAAGATATGGCTGGAGGGCTTCTGCAGACACCGACACAGGGACATGACAGATTCATAGGTTCTGCCTCCGCTCCCTGTTCTCCAGGTCATCTATGCCGTCCCTCATAGCTCTTATCTCGTCATTGAGACGCAGGACCTCATCGTCAGTATTTACCTGATTTTGTAGGGAAATGTCCATCTTATTTTAACACTCCTTAGTTCTTTTAGCCAGTAAGGAAACTTCTGTTTTAAATTCCCTTACCGCTCTATCCAGAGCTAACTGAAAGCCCGCTTGCTTTTCTCTGAGCATATTCTGGAGGTCCTGCTTTGTGATTACTGTGTCACCCTCAGCCATATCCAGCTCACTCTTGAAAGCAGATCTCCACCTTGCCTCCCCCTCGGCTGTGGCCCTCTCTGCAGAGTTTCTAAGGGTTGCTTTTCTATCAAGGAAATCCCCCGCAGGTCCCGCAGCTTGCCTCTCTCCTTCTTTATTTGGCCATCTTTGTTTTTTTTCTTTTCAGCCTGGCTGCCCACGACTGAGATCGGGGGTCCCTGGCTTCGGGGTTCTCTTGTTAGCCATCCCCACTGGTTCCCCTGGCCTATGGAGTGTCCCGCGGACTGATCAATGTGGCGATCGGGGGTTATAGTTAAATATGTTTGAGGAGTACACAGAGCTTCCTTATCTTGTGTGCATCCACGTGACGTCATGCGCACGACCCCCAGAAATGTTTTTAATATAATAAAAAAAGTTTTTTTTTTTAAAAGGCTTTAAAGTTACTGTTGCAGTATTGTATTCATTTTTTAATGCTTATGCTCATTTATGTTTTGGGTAGTGCGAAGACAACACCGAGCTCATTCAGGAAACTGTCAATAATGCCAGGTAATATACTGTTCTTTAATTCATGCATGCCACATATTTTCTTCTCTAAAAAATTATCTCTTAATTGCCATATGTACCATTTGCACATGTAACAGATACAGCAAAAAGATGTTGGATGGGGAATGAAGAATATTTAGTTATAGAATTGTACGACTGTAGTACTGTACCGTATTGAAAAAAAATGCAAAAATGCATAATATAGTCATTGTTTAATGCTTATGTTAATGTAGGTTTTGCCGGTTTAGCAGCGGGACAAAGCCAACACCGTGTTCGTGCAGGAAAGACATCTAGCGACCCTGTCAGGTACTGCACCGACACACTTTATTCGAGCAAATACCCGGTATGTACCTGGCAGATACCTGGAATGCGCCACTCCTAACCTCTGACAAGCCCCGTTGCATTTGCCTTCCCAGCCTGGGTTCATGCCTGGCTGATGGGCGGCTGATCTGTTAAATGATAATGATTAGGATTTAATAGGCTGCAATGCTTCACGTGTCTACCAGATGGCATAAATTCATGAATTGTAATGTAGTTTATATATATATACTGTGCAGTATTGCAGCCAGCGGGAATAAAATGCTTCAATCCCTGCTTGGAAAATAACTCAATGTACTCGGGCAGAAAACAGTCACAAACCTCAATACACCCGGGTATACCCGAATTCGTGGGACTAGCCAAGCTCGAATAAAGTGTGTCGCCAGTGTAATGTACAGTACTGTAAGTAATGCATCTACTGTACACTAGTTTTATTTTCAACCAGTTCCCATAGCGACACGCATGCACAGCAAACTCCTGTATGGTATATGCGATTATTAATATTGAATATTCTCTCTTTAGAGGCCAAGACGTCCAAGAGCTAGCCAGGTTGGGAAAAAAAATGTAAATTTGGAAGAAGAGCCATTGTATTATTACATTATTCATTTACACTTTGTTAGTGTTAGTAAATAAAAAAAAATCTTAAATGACTGTGTTTTCAAGTTTTTATATTTCAATTCAATACCATTACATACAATTCAATACACTTACAGTACATACAGTGTGATACTGTGTGATATCAGATCGTGCAAACATGAATGGGAATAAGTTATGGTTTAAATTGCATTTCGATTTTTAAGACACAATACCTCACGATCAGGGCCATGCTCAGCCCTTTTCTCACATTTCGTGCAAAACCCGCGCAAACTTTTAATGCACGTGGTACGGGCTCACACTGAAGAGACCCACAAGGTCGAAACAGTCTGTGAGTGGGTTTACTGGCTTTGCATCTCATCCCAGCATATGTTTAAAAGCTGTGTTTAAAGCAGCATGCACTGGCTTAAGGGTTGTTCATGTAATGTGAGCTTGAGACAAAAGGTGGCACTGTGTGCTCATTTGCATGTCATTTCCCAGAATCCCTTGCTGCAGTGGAAGTGCTGTGTGCTGGGTGATAATGGTGAAAGGCGGGGTTGCAGACCTGTCTGAGACATGCAAATTAGCATACAGTAATATTTACAGTTGTTATGTGTGTGTGTGTGTGTGTGTGTGTGTGTGTGTGTGTGTGTGTGTGTGTGTGTGTGTGTGTGTGTGTGTGTGTGTGTGTGTGTGTGTGTGTGTGTGTGTGTGTGTGTGTGTGTGTGTGTGTGTGTAGCCCTGTGTAGTTTCTCCTCCTGTGCAATAATACCTGTTAAGAGCAGGTTTGCCAGGAGTAATCATGGGGGTTTTCCTCACACTCCTGTGCTGTGTAGTATCTGGTGAAGGTAGAGTCATCAGGCTCTGTGTCTAATTACAGTGACACAGGGGTGGTGCCTATTGGAGCTATTTAGTGCACAGCATTTCCTGTATTTAGTTAGTGTCTTACCCCACCTGAGTGAGACTAGTCTGACCCAGCAAACTGTCAAGGCTTTGGCAGGTTTTGTGGCCCTCCCTCTGGGGAGTGATGTGGCAGGCTATTCCCCTTACTCCATCAGGGAGTAAGGGAAGAGCAAGGACAGCTTTAGGGTCCTGACTAGGAGTGGTGTCCAGGGACTTCCTTTGGGTTGACAACCTGTGACGAGCGGCTAAAGACCGGCCGCTATGATGGGCAGCTGGCCAATGTTTGCTGCAATAAAGGATATCAAAGATAAAGATCGCTTCTGTCCTGATTGTGGAGTCATTCAGGAAGAAGGTGCACAAAGAGGTTCTCTTTCAGAGACTCCTCTCTACTACGCTGGGGGTCTGCAAGAGATGGAGGCGCTGTACCATGAGTGAGTATGAACTCTCAGCACTACCTTATAAGCCAGTCCTGATGTCATCCCCCATACCATCGCGGGAGACTCAGGGATTCTGTAAGTCAGCAGGTGCACCACACTACACCTTATGTAACATCGGGCAGTTTCCTCAGAAAGGGGTCAACATGAGATTGGGCCAGGGAAACTTCGTTACATATGTATATACAGTATATAAAATATTGTAACGTTGTCCTGTTGAATATTTGTTTGCCACAAGATCTGTTCAGATGCACTGTATGTCAATAAAGCACCTTCTTTTTCATCCATGCCCAGCCTGCACTTACTCAACACCCTTTAAAGGCCTAAGAGACTTAGCATTGCCAATGTGTATAGTTAATCAGATGTGACCTCCTTTAGAGCCGGGCGGGTAAGGAGAGTTAAACATGTACAGTGTTACTACTGTGAAGTGCTATGCATATGGATGGTGCAATATAAATAAAGTGTAGCCCTCTTTCCTCCACCCTAAGTGAGATTGAGGGGGGTAGGTGTATCTGACTACTTATCAGTGTGGTGCTGTACCTGTTTGGAAACCAGGAGGGCTGAGCTTCCGCCACAGGGAACCTGGGGTATATACTTACACTCGGTGCAGCGCCTCCACTGATGAGGAATCCCAACGTGGTGGGAGTGTGCCCTCACCAGAACAACCATACAGTAAATACACACAATGTGAATAAACAGTATTTACTGAGCATGAACGATAACTTCAATGAAACTCTCTTTGCATAACATCAATATATTATTACATCATATGAATAACATTGCATCACCCTGAATGCATACCATCCCCTCAGCCCACATGTCCATCATCACATCACCCTCAGTCCCTTTGATAATAATGTGCTTGGGCACTTATCCCTTGAGTGTCCACAACAATAAAGAGAGTGTGAGGGATAGCGCTTCCCTGTGTTGGGGCCCGGTGGTGCACTTATTATACTACCTCCCTGATCACTGCTCCTGATCAGGATAATCCTTGGAACTCAGCAACACCGCACAGTGATCCCACGCCGCACTGCGCTGCTCTCTGCAGGAATGGATACACATGCTGACTCCACAGGGGTGGGATTCCCTGCCAGAATGATCCTTTTCCACAGTCTCTGCTATGGAGTCAGATACTCTTTCTGCATTCAGGCTGCACGGGCATTCAGGCACTGTCCTGCAGTATGTATCTTCCTCTCTGAGTATGGTGAAGGAGTCCCTGTCTTAAGGCAGTCCCTATAACATACAGCTATTCATCTACAGTGGCTCAGGGAACTAACTGGCCCCTGGGGATATACCACTACCCTGGTCCCTGCATGCAGAAGATCTCTTACTGTAGATTCTGTCTGATCCCAGACTCTGGCAGCTCACCATGTGCAACTGGCACTGGTGATATTACACACACTGTATAACTTAGAAAGCAACCCCCCCTTCTTCCTATGAGGGGCCTTTCCCTGACACAGCCAAAGCAACTCCTCTATCTGCACTGCACACAACACTGTCTCTTCTTGTCAGAGCACACAGCACTGCAGCTGTGTCACTGACTAGACTTACACTCACCTAAGGGCAGGGTCCCTACCTAAGGGGCGAGGATGTAGAGGAGCACAGCAGCGTTTCTTGGCAGCATACCAGCTAGTGGATTGCCAAAATGAGGGTAACTCCAAACAGGGATATGTATTAAAAGAGTACTTTAATGGTCAGAGCAAAACAACAATGGTAGGGACGCACCTACGCGTTTCGTCCGTAAAGGACTTTCTCACCTTGAGAAAGTCCTTTACGGACGAAACGCGTAGGTGCGTCCCTACCATTGTTGTTTTGCTCTGACCATTAAAGTACTCTTTTAATACATATCCCTGTTTGGAGTTACCCTCATTTTGGCGATCCACTAGCTGGTATGCTGCCAAGAAACGCTGCTGTGCTCCTCTACATCCTCGCTGCTTGTGTTCACTCTGAGAGGACTGCACGCTGGAACGGATCCACTCATCAAGGACACCACCAAGGAAGATAAAGGGCCTAGGCCCATTATACCATTACCCTCCAGTGCTGGACTGTTTGAGCTATTTCCCCAGGGTGTAATATACCATTACTATGAGACCTATTTTGGGGTACCCGCGTGGGCACCACCAGGCCTCTGGTTTTTCACCCTGGGATGTTATGGATGTTATGGATTATACTATATGTCCTTGAACTTGGATCCATTATGGTATATGGAATTATCATTATATGAGCTATCTATGGTGATGCACCAAAACACCACTCACTTCCCTACCTAAGGGGCCTTCCCTATGAACTTACCCACTAAACTAATGGGGAGTTGGGCCTACCTGGGACCTGGGGGTAACCTGGCCTAGTGTAAGAGCCACTTTCTCCTTACACACTTCCTCCCCCTTCCTTCTCCCAGCTCCAACTGACATGCGTGGTCTCTGCAACATTGTATTCTTCTCCAACAGGAGAAGCTGCAAACTCTATTTGCTGGCTGCACGTGATGTGGGTGAAAGGGCAGTCCCCAGAGGCTGCTGGGAATTGTAGTCCACTCAGGACCTCTTTAGCATTGGGACCACGTGAGCTATCTTTACTGCGCCTGTGCGAAGCTGTAATGGCCGCCGCTATGCTTAACTGCGCCTACGTGACCTTGGGGAGTCCCTGCACTACGGAGCGCCATCTCTGCCCCTTCGCGCTCACTATATTGGCCGCCGCATCTGCGCATTCGCAAGCCTCCGCGCCCGTGCGGACATAACAAATATGGCGGCGCCGTGCCTCTGACACCACCGAGAGGACTCTTTGGGGACCTGGCTACAAAAGATATACATACAAACATAGGCTATTTAGCCCAAAAGGCTAATTGATCTTCACAAAGAGTTTGGTGATGAATAACAAAAAAAGGGAATGGGATTATGTCCACACCTTTGCACTCAGATGTAAGAATCTCTGAGGAACTAAGGGTGTACTGGTGGCCAATTTTATGCAAGTTCCTACATAGTTCATATAATGAAAAAATTAGGACGGTTGGCATTATTGCTTTTCTGGTGTTACTTCTATATTAATTCTCACTGATTTTTATACGTCAAATTTGTTATAGCTATATTTGTTCATTAAACTATAATATTTGGCAGTTGTGCACATTTCAGTTCATCATTGGTGGCGTTTTAATTAGCTGAGATTGCCTGTCACTGCTCTTATCCACAATGCCGCATCGGGAGAACAATGTACACATTATTATGGTCTTGGCAAAGGTATCAATGGGCTAGTTGAAACATGAGAAGTCTCTTACTTTTTGTACAGCTACAGCACGTGCTTTGCTGAAAGCCAAAGTAAAGGCTGAGAGTAATATACTGTAGAACAAATTGTGGGAAATTATGACCAAGATACACAGAGGTCTGTTATTGACTTAACGAGGTGTTAACCTATGTTAATGCCTCATTAAGTGATAACCTATATCTGAAAAGTTTAGTGTTAACTTCTGTTTTCAACTATAACGACCATTAGTGCTAATTGTTGCAATAGAGGTGTCCTCTCTATCAACGGATATCCACAGAGGACTGTTAAAGTTTAAACAAGGATTTAATGAGTTATTGGTTATGTCTGTAGTTCATGTTGAAACTACTCATACCCAGGTATGATTTAACTAACATATCATTTACAGAGGTTTTTTTACCCTCTCCTATCTTCTTCTTTTTAACTTACATTTTTATATTTTTCTGTAAACGTGTTCTTTATTTGAATTTTCATAAAAAAAGTGGGGAATGGGATACAGAACAAAAGGGTCTGTTCAGACATATTCAGGGTCTGGGTGGGAGTAATGACACATTTGGGTTCGACAGGCTTAACACCATGTTATTTGAAGCTAACGCAAGGCAGTGCTAACGTAACATGGCATTAGGCCTATGCTAATGCGATAACTAACGGCTGTTGTTTTTGCATGTAATTAGCTTTGTGAATTCTGATTAAACTCAGGGAACATACAGTAATAACCATTACTGATTTTGTTAACAGGATGTTATGAGCCTTGAGTTAATGAGCTCTGTGGATTTGGGTCTAAGCGAGTACAGTAATTTACATATTGTGTTTCTTGGTGGAAAATATTATTAAACATTATTATCAATACAATAACTCCCTTTAACTTCTGTCTTCACAGGGGTTCATAGAGTGCAGGACTTAACTTTTTTGTTAAACAGTAAGAGCTTCTGGAGTATTAGCCCCATGCCGTACCAATTACCAACTTATTCCAATATTGGACGAAAAAAATGGGGCAGTTGGTAGAGGTGATTACTCCTCTAAAAATAGAAATAGCCTACTAGCATGAGTGTTCGATTGTTACTAATCTTACTAACATCTGCAGAGAACATTGTATAAAATTCGACATTAAACATGCTGTTCGTTTCTCTTTACAGTACATCTCTAATTCTTGGAAGATCTTGAGTAGTGATGGACGAATGTGTCAAAGTTTGTCTTGCTAACTTTTAGATTAACTTTTGTTATTTCTTCACAAACCCGCTCAAATTAGTTTGAACCTTTTTATTAAAAATAAACTCATGAAGCCATGCAATCCCATCAAGTATCTAATTTGTTGATTTTTCGCGGCAAGGTTTTGCTTAAAAAAATATTTTTCTTTCGCTTCACTTAGCTTTTGTCTAATTTTTGCATAATTACATTAATTTTCACTTCCGCTTACTCAATTCTTGCATTAATAAATGTATATACAGTTGTTTTTTAAACTAAGACAAATTAACATAAATTTGGAAACGAGTTCGCAAAGAAAGTGCAACTTGGCATATTTTAAGTAGACATGGGATCATCTGGTTCCCTTGGTCCGGGGATTTCCGTGGACCTGTTCCAAAAAAGACGATATTTAATGACGGCTTAAAATGTCCCATTATTTTTATTTAAAAATAAATACGTTTGAAGCAGAGAGTCTCTGGATCTGAACCCCATTAATTTTAGCTCCGGGGACCCCCTGCTTCCTACGATAAACACCTCCGTTAGGGGTGCTGGTACTGTATCTCTCCATGTTAAAGGTCCCGGTCACTTTACTCAATTGCTGCTGTCCCACACCCATATGACCTATCAATAAAGGACTGTTTTTGCAAGACCTGCTCTTTCTATCTTTGCTGTGCGCTGCACACCCTGGCTTTTGGAATCCTTATCCCACTTCAGCTGCACGCCTTGGAAGGGAGACTCTGGGAAGAAGCAAAATACTGTGAGTACACTACCTGGGGCTAACCCAATGAGGAAGGGGGGGGTGTCTTTGGACAACCCACCCCAATCTTCAGGGTACCTTATGCCCTCTTAAGGCTTAGTACTGCTACTTTCTTATTCATTTATACCCAGTTTATGCTCCCTTCCATCACACACGGTCCCAGCACTTTTTGAGCACCATTCCACAATCAAACTACATTTAAACTGCAGAGAGATACTGGCAACTCCTATACTTGTATGTCAGAAAACAGGGGGTTCGCAGAGCTGAAATGGATGGGATTCAGCTCTGGAGACCCCCTGCTTCAAACCTATTTAAAAAAAATCAGGTTGCTTGATGTATGATGTGATTGTTTCATTCTTGCATGTGACATCATTTTCTGACAAAAGTGAATGGATCACATTTGACTGGTAAAATGTGACGACACAGGCCTTATTGTGGTCCCGTGATCTGTTAGGTCTCATTTGACCATTAGTCAACATCTGAAAGAAGAAAATAAAAGCAAGAAGTAATCTTTAAAGCAACAAAGCAGAACTGCTCACCAGAGTCGTTTTGAGCGTCTGGCACCACAGCAGGAATGGGTTGGTCTTAGCATCGCTCACCACCAAGGACGAGTCGGTCTCTGGAGCCATCAGGAATGAAGAGTTGACCTCGGGAGCAGGAACAGTGGAAGTACCGGCCAGTACCTCTGCCGCAGTTGCACCAACGCTTCTCTTCCATCCGGACGAAGACAATGCTGTATCCCCACGAGGATCCTCTGCAGCCGTAGATTCCTCTATGATCTTTTCCTTGGGGATGATAGAGATGAAACTCGACTGGACTTTTCCATGCCACGACTTGTAATCTGATGGAGTGACGAGAGGAACGTGGCAGACATGAGTCGGAGGCGGAAGAAGAGTCCAATCCTCAGGCCCGCCCTTCAGTGATGGAGTATCCGCCTTTGAGACGCAGGGAGCCCCAGGAGTGAATACAGGAATGCTCCGCTGTGCAATCGGAGGGTGTTAAATGTCCTTAAATTCGCTTTTTCTGTAGATTCACATCAGTATAACAGAATTCAGCATTCTTGTCGTTTGCACACAAAAACAAAACGTTTATTTTGAAAATAATTACATACATACAAAAATAGTAAGAATGACGATGGTGATGTTTCAAATAGATTGATATTCTTAAGAATAGTTGCACATAGTAACCTTCTTTCTGTTAATATTCTCTTCAGGTATTAACATGTCCTTTTCTCCTCTTCATGGTATTATCAATCTGGCCTGGTCTTTCTGCGTCTGGCCTATCTTCTCTCCATCCTTCCTTCCTTCCTAAAGCTTACTGAGCTCACTGTTGTATTTATCCATAAAATATTCCTTGAATCAGCTCTCTTAATATATATTTCTATTCCAAATTAGGTCCTGCAGTTTCAAACTATGATCGCATAACAAACAGCGCACTTATTCTAAACATAGAATACCAAATACAGTAAGGACTGGAAGAGTCTCAGAGCTTTTGTCACAGCCTCTACTCTCAGCTAAAGTCACAGTTGTCAATAGTCACTCAGTGTCAAACCTAAACAGGGTTTCTGCCTACTCTGACCTTTTAGGACAGCTGCACCATCAAAATAACTCAATAACCGAGAATACAATCAGATATAATATATAGATATGAAAGAAAGTCCAGACTATTATACTGTATACTTTAACATTCTGCCTTTGATAACAGATTCATTCATTACAATATAATTATTGCTAAATTGGATTTCTTACAGCCCCCCTAAATTAGATTGTAATAGAATCACTATAAATCTTTCAAACAACCATACATATCACATTCAAAAATTATCAAACAGAATGTCAAAATACAGCATACCTCTGAATTACTCTGCCTTCACAATACATATTACCAATCGCTGAAAAACAATACATCATGTTATAACAACGTACAATGATGAAGACAAATGAGATATTTCCCAATACTGATACATTATAACAGATTTCTTTAAAAACTTTGCCCATTAAGCCTGTAATTACCCATCATGTTCTATCTCTTTTAGTTTACCTTCTTCATGTTGAAAAACAATTTCTGCTTTTTATTGTTTTTGTAACATCTGAAGTAAACCTTCATCTTTTTAAAGTTCTTCAGTCCATTTCTCTCAAGAGAACTCAAACTCATTTATTTGAGCTATATTAAATTGTAATGGAACCATATTTACATCTCTCAAAAATGTGTAAATATATTCCTACTGATTTCCTCCAATACAATTTAATTCTTCAAACATTAAATGTTTTTTCTGTTTCAATACAAAGTAAGCATGAATGATAAATAATCTTGACCTGGCGTAATAAACAAAGTATTTTAGAATAAAAATGTAAACAAGCGTAAAAAATCTATCCGTTAAGTCTTGCTATAATTGTGTAAAAAATAAAAATCTGGATATTGGAGACTATAAAATAATAACTGAATATTATTACCACTATTTCTAGTACTGTTATAGGAAATAAAACTCTTTCTTTTCCCAATATGGACTTTAAAGAAAAAATAATAATACTTGTACATACTGTACATCGCACCCATAAATCTGTATAATTTTGAACCAATAACAATTCTTCTAGCAAACTTTGTTGTACTCCTATAGATGTAATTCCCCGTTGTACTTTTTCAGTATTGATTATTTCTTTCAATAGTCCGAGTAGTAATAAATATAATAAAAAATAGTCATTTTGTTCTTTTTCCTAAAAAAAATTAAAAAATATTCAGTCCCATCGGTGATGACTCTTGTTGATTTTCCTCATTCTTCTTGACTCCGATCATCCAATCGTATTCTTTATTCATCACACAATTACATATGACCTGTAAAAATATAGCAGTATCATTATATTGGTAAATATATTTAACCTTAGTCCATCTGGACCATACACTTACAATCAACATATTACGTAAATAAATCACAAACATAACCTTTATCATAATGTTAATTATATCATAAGATCCTTCTCAATTTGTTTACCAAATACTTTTTTCATTAAAAAAAACGATCATAATTGTCATCTACTTCACTTCCCCCCTTTTAAAATTTTGGAAATACAGAAGATCTATTTTAATTCCTAAATTTTAAATCCTATTCTACCAACTGATTATGGATGATACTTTAAATCTTTATTTAATCCCTAAAATTTCACATGTAAACTTTCATCACTAAACCTGTGAAATGAGAACCCCTATCTGACTCAAGAATGCGTGGAAAACCCCATCTGGAAAAAACATGATTCCAAAAAACTCGTGCTGTAGTAATTGCATCATTTTGCTTGACCAGAATGCTCTCAACCCATTTTGAAAATACAGCTCTCGTAATCCAAGCATATTTTAACCCATTCTTCCCTGAGGGTAAGGAACCATTGTGATCAATTTGCCATGTGGACCATGGGCCATCTGCTGGTGCAATACATTGGAAAGGTGGTTTTTGTCTTTTGGGCCTAGGATTTCCTTTTAAACTTTCCAAAAGTGTCTCTTGTCCTACGTGACCCAAACTTTCATGATTGTAACAAGTACTAAATACCTTTAGGTGTTTAGGGACTATGAGATGCAGTTCCCCATTTTGGTCATGATTTATGGCCTTTTCCTCGAGGAAACAAGAAGGCTTTAAATCAACCCGGGAAATAGCAATGGACGTATCCTTTGCCTGTTTCTCTGTAAAGGAAAGGAGCTGCGTATCTTTGTGTCTGACTGTCGCTGTGGCACTAGTTTCTGTAAGCACTACATTCTGTTCTGTTAAAACCTCTTCCTTAGCCAAGGAATCAACTATTGCATTTCCTTCAGTGAGAAAATCCTGTCCTGTTTTTTGTGTTATTTGGAAATCTTTATTAAGTGTTGGCTTGAGACAAAAATTATCACTGATTTCAGGTAATTGAAACTCACTGGTGACCATTTCAATTGGACAAACACTTCTCTCATTACCATATTCAGAAGGATTAATTAACACAGGCTTTCTGCCTTTATAATCTTTCCAAATTGCCTTATTGCCTAAATCCACAATATTACAAAGAGATGTTCCTGACAACATTGGTAGCTTTTCTTTTGTTACACTTAACTGTGCCCCAGTATCTATTAAAAACTCTGTATCAAACCCCCCTAAGGTTCCTTCTTTATCCAAAGTTACTGGAGTTAATACTTCAAGAGGATGTGGTTTCAGATAGTCTAGTCAGGATGAATTAACTCTTTCGTCTATGTGAGTTATGTTACAAACCTGTTTGTGTGTGAGATCATTAGTGTCTGTGTGCTGAACAAATACATTCTCTTTCCGCAAACTTTTTTGTAGATCTAAGAATTTGTCACAGTTTCTTCTATAATGCCCTATTTCTCCGCAATGAAAACATTTAAAACTTTGCAGCCGCAAAGGCTTGTCTGTTCTGCAGTTGTCATTCCTGTCACTCTGACTGTTCCAAGAGCTTTTACTTTTTTGAGTGGCATAAAAGGCATTTCTATCATTAACAACTTCTGAGATTTTAAGTCTGGGATTATTCTGCAAAAGCTGACGTCTAATATTATCAATAAAAAGAGCAGCAACTTCTAATGATTCTTTCTCAGAAGCAATTGCTAATGTTACTGGATCTAAAAATGTATTTTTTTTTACAAATGCTCTAATCATTTTCTCTTCAGAATCTTGATCAGAAAACAGTAATTTGTATGCAGTCTGGAATTTTAACATAAACTCAAAAGTATCCTCTGTAATTTTGGGTTTAAGATCTTCCAAAATATCAACTGTAATGACTTGTTGGCCAGTGGAGATCTGAATTAATTGAGAAAGCCGGTCAATGCAAGACCCTTGTATAAAATCACCATTCTCATCCTCTTGAGGCATGCTAACAGGCATTTTTAACCTTCGACTCATGTGAGTTGGTAACCAAAGTTTGTAAATCTTATTTTTCTGTTCCTCAGTCAAATTAAATCGATCTGTATAAGATTCAAAAATGTCTGCATTATGAAATGCATCCAGGTGATTTTTATAATCAGGTATATCTTTTAATACCTTCATTAAATGATCGTGAATCTTTAAATTCAGTGTGGCTGCTTTGTCATGGAACTTTTTCCTTGTCAGTTCTGTGCTGCTAATGTCAGTCATATCTATGTCTGCACTAGAACTAGGAATAAAAGACGCCCCTTGAGTATCTTTTTTCTTTTTGTCTTTACCAGCAGTGCATGCAAATTTGATATTGGATGTTTCAACTTGTTTTTCTAACTCATGTATGCGTTTATGTAAAATGTTACAATTTGAACATTGATCAGTTTTTACAACTTCAATTTTATGCGAATTCTCATCATTGAAAACCATCAAATTAAACACTTTGATAATTTTCATGACATTTCTTAATTTTTTCTTATCTTTATGCATAGTTAGTATTTTCTTATCTATTCTCTCATTTTCTATTTGCACCTGATTCCACAGAGAATTCCATAATTCAGTGTCAGTAGATGTATGAGGTAACACATTTAACATCATATTACTGTCATTTGCATATGAATTAATAAATTCCATTACTTACGTTTTGTTAAGTATTTTCTTTCACCGAAAACTTGTGCTGCAAAAACTCGAATTGTTCCCCCACAAACGTTGCAACGTTTCTTTGAAGAAATTCCACGCTATTCCATTCAACGCATACAAATGCTCCAGACAATGCTCCTTGCACGTCCCGCAAATGTACCTTCTTCCTTGGGAAACTTGACCAGACAAAGGCAACCCCCGAACAGTCCGTCTCCCTCTAGGAGATTCGTGAAACGTGGTTCTCTGTCTCTGATCTGTTAATCAACTGTAGTCAAATCTACCAAAAACTTGACACTTCTTTTTTCCTTTGGTTCGTTTCAATTTTTTCTCAAATCTTGGATCCAGGATGTATCGACCACACCCCCTCTAATCCAAATGTGACGAAAAAACTGAATGAAGGCTGGCTCGCCAATGTTAAATGTCCTTAAATTCGCTTTTTCTGTAGATTCACATCAGTATAACAGAATTCAGCATTCTTGTCGTTTGCACACAAAAACAAAACGTTTATTTTGAAAATAATTACTTACATACAAAAATAGTAAGAATGACGATGGTGATGTTTCAAATAGATTGATATTCTTAAGAATAGTTGCACATAGTAACCTTCTTTCTGTTAATATTCTCTTCAGGTATTAACATGTCCTTTTCTCCTCTTCATGGTATTATCAATCTGGCCTGGTCTTTCTGCGTCTGGCCTATCTTCTCTCCATCCTTCCTTCCTTCCTAAAGCTTACTGAGCTCACTGTTGTATTTATCCATAAAATATTCCTTGAATCAGCTCTCTTAATATATATTTCTATTCCAAATTAGGTCCTGCAGTTTCAAACTATGATCGCATAACAAACAGCGCACTTATTCTAAACATAGAATACCAAATACAGTAAGGACTGGAAGAGTCTCAGAGCTTTTGTCACAGCCTCTACTCTCAGCTAAAGTCACAGTTGTCAATAGTCACTCAGTGTCAAACCTAAACAGGGTTTCTGCCTACTCTGACCTTTTAGGACAGCTGCACCATCAAAATAACTCTATAACCGAGAATACAATCAGATATAATATATAGATATGAAAGAAAGTCCAGACTATTATACTGTATACTTTAACATTCTGCCTTTGATAACAGATTCATTCATTACAATATAATTATTGCTAAATTGGATTTCTTACAGAGGGAAAGACGCTTCATTCCAGTACTGACTTCCACTGCCTGCTTACATCTATTTTTCTGTGAGTAGGGTCCTGGTTTTAGACCTTCAGGACCGGCGGTCTCTCAATCATCCGCGTATATACTATTTTAAGTTGTTTTATCATCCATTAAATTAGCTTTTTTAATTTCAGCCTTGCTATTGTTGTCTTATTTGTTAGTTAGTGTCTTATCTTGTATTGTTTGTCTTCATCGTTGTCTGTTGTCAGTGGTCAGTTTGTACTTTATGTGTGTCAGTCCTAATGTTAGTTTTATTGGCATATTGCACTATTATTTTTCTTGTGTTTCTTTCACATATCACGAATTCTACGGTGGAAGCGACATTAGATCATCCGGCCTCTGAGGATCAGAAGGGCCTATACAGTATATTGGGACATTTGTTCCTTCACATTTTGGACTTCCATTTCACCTACGGACTTGTAAGGCGCCGGTTTCTTCTTTTTTATGTATATTGTCTCATCCCTGATTTGTACTATCAGGTTTTGTCACCAGGCGGCCTATTCACTATAGAGTGGTACACTTATGGTTTAACTATTTAGCGCTTGTTTGTACCTCCTTTTTTTCTGTCCTGCAGGGCTGGCGCTGCTCTGGCTGGGGAGGCAACAAATGGTTCAATCCTGTTGATCTAATATTGTTGAAATGACTGTAGAAATGGATGACATATTGATGAAATGGACTCGGGTGTCTGGAGATGAGGTTGTTGGTAGTGTGCAGAATCCATTTTGTCCCCAGGCACCATAAACATATATTGTAAGCTCCACAGGGCAGGGACTGTGTCTGCAAAATGTCTCTGTAAAGCGCTACTGCTGCGGCACAGTTTATTCGAGCATTTGCCCGTTCTGTGCCGCAGCAGTAGCCTGGCGCGCGCCCGAGTGTGACGGGCGCACGCCGAAGCAGCGGAAGAGCGCCCTCCGATCGCGGCGCTCTCCCTACCGCTGCCGGGTCCGCCGGGTCCCCCGGAACCCCCTGCCGCTGTCCCGTGATCGCGGGACACCAGGGCTCCCTCGGGGAGCCCCTGGACACGCGTGCAGCGGGCGCACGCTCCCGATGACGCGTGACCGCGCGTCTATGACGCGCGGCACGCCGAGGGGCGGCCACTAGCAAGCCGGGAGATTTCCCGGCTTGCGGTACCGACCACACTTCAATAAAGTGTGTCGGTAGTGTATGTAAAACTAGCAGTGCTATACAAGAACAAACAATTATTATTATTATATTTGCACTATATACACAAGGTAATGGAAATTTAGCTGAAAGTTACTGTAGGAAAAGCAAGGACTGATTCCAGCCCTAGTTTTCCCAAAGATTTAAGAGCAAAATCTGTGAGACAGAAGAAACAAAAGAAAATAGCCTACACTGTAAAAGTAACAGAATGAAAAGGAATAGCAATGAGTCATAATGAAAGAGAAACTAGGCAGTGTGGTAGTTGATGGCCTGAGAAAGAAGATTGAAGGGTAATAGCAAAATAGGCGGGTAGTGTACACAATAATAACTGATTCAAACCTTGTGCTTACTCTCAGCTGCACAGTATGTACTGTATGCCAATACTACTTGTGAATTGGTTCATGCAAGTCAAATTTGTCTTTGAAGGAAAAACAGTAAATAAGGCTGGATATTTCATTTTTATCCTCTTTCAGATAGTTGGATTTACTGTATATTCCTTTTGAATAAACTTTTCTACTTTCCTTTATAAAAACACTTGAATGTTGACTTCCGGTGATGTCACCACGGATGGCTGACTAGGAGAAGAGCTCCCGACACCCTCAGAAGAAATAGACTAGAATAAACAACCCTCCCCACACCAAACCTCCTGAATTCAGTCCCTATAACTGTCCCCAGCTCGGGCAAGATGGCGACTAAAGCCAAAAAGAACCAGAACACCATCACAAAGTTCTTTACCCCTGCGCCGCGCCAGGCAGAACTGAACCCAGATTCACAAGATGGTGCCGTGGAGCCGGAGCACGCGGCGCTTAGCGAGCTCCAAGAGCAGTTTGACTCGGACCCTCCTGTTCTTAATAAAGAATTTTTCGACTCCCTGATCCTCAAAATGAGGAGAGGGGTACAAGAGGACATGGAGAAGGCCCTGCAGAACATCAGAGCTGACCTGGGAGCCCTCTCCGGCACAACGGACGAGCTGGAGGCCAAAATCGAAGGGGCCATCAACTCCCAGACTGAGACTCACGAAGAAGTAGCCAGATGCGGCGATGCAATCCGGGACCTCCAGAACGCGTTTGAAGACCTTGAGAACCGAGAGAGGAGACAGAACATCCGCCTCAGAAGTATTCCAGAGACGGTCTCCCACGAGGACCTTCAAGCTTTCCTCAGTAAAATTTTCCTGCAACTGGTGCCAGGCCTCTCCGAACATGAGCTCCTCATGGACAGAGCTCACTGAGCCCTGCGCCCCAAGCCAACAGACCCCAACCCTCACAGAGACGTAGTGGTAAGACTCCACGTGTACTCCACCAAGGAACGCATAATGGATGCCGCCAGGGGTCTGCGCAATATACAAATTGACAACACGGACATTCAGCTATTCAACGATCTTTCCAGGACCACAGTGCTAAAGAGACGGGACATGAAGCCACTTACCACCTACCTCCGCGACCAGGGAGTCAAGTACCGCTGGGGCTTCCCCTTTAAACTGGTGGTGCTCCGCAACGGGCGCCACTACACAATCTCTGCCCCGGAGGACACGAGGGACTTTCTCAAAGCCCTGGGGATCCCCCCACCACAGAGCGACAACCACCCCCCCCCCCGTTCCGCGTCAGGATCGGAGCCCTCAGACACTCCCCGAGCATCTGAGAGGCTGGCAAGCCAGAGGCTACGCTGACTGAGCTGACTACCCCCTATGAAGATCCTGCATCCCCAGTTGGATGAAGACCTGTCACGCACCCCAAGGTCTCCTATCTGCGCTGACTCCCACTAGCCCTCCTCACCCTACCTGCATTGCTGACTCCCCAGAAACAGCAACAGATGGCCGCCAAGGACGCTCCACATCCCCAGGCTCTCCAAGAACGTCCAGCAGCACCACGGCGAGCTGCCTCCGTCTCTTGCCCCCCCTCTCCCTTCCATCCCCCCCTACCCCACCACCACCCTTTCCTCCCGCCAACCTTACCCCCCCACCCTTCCTCCCCCCACCCTTTCCCTCCCTCCCCCCCTTCTCCCTTCCTCCCCCCCTCAACCCTTCCTTCCCCCCCCCACCCTCCCTCCCAAGAAGCCCCACTACTCACCCATCTGGATCTGGCAGCATGAAGAGGGCCCCCCCCGTCCACCGCTGGCAAGCACCCTGACAGAGGCCTCCAACCGATCGTCTCCAGTCTCTTCCCTGGCGAGAGATCAGCTTCAAGACCCCGGATGCCCAGTTCCCGTCCTTTTTATTTCTGAAAAATGGAACCGGGACTAACCTTGGAATACCGTCGCCCCGTCCGAAACCAGACCAGGCCCAAAGCGCCACTCCTACCAGGGACAACTACCCCGTTCCCTCCTCCTTCGTGAACCGTGGATACCAGGTTGTATATATGCGTCTAGATCCCCACCCGTACCCCCTCCCCGCCCCTCCTCCCCCCCCACTTTACCCCCTGATACCCCCCTGCCAAAACGGTGTTGAACATGCTTGAATCGTGCTGGACTTGACCTTGCCAACTATGCCGGTACTCTTCCACTCACCCCAAACAGAAACCAACTTCTAGGCCCTCGCCCAGCCCCCCCCTTACCCCCAATGTATGCTCCAAGGTACTAACACACCTGCCTCCCGGTATAAGTCCCCTCGCTACTGTGTCCCACCTCCCCCGTATCTCCCCCCCCCACGTCCCCCTTATGACGAAGCGAGGTACGGGAGTACTGATATATGAGTCTGAGAACTGTGGACTCGTAGACATTTCACTCAAAAGTGCTCCCCCGGTATCCCCCCAAATACTAAGAATACCTCTGGCAATACCTACCCCTCCTCCCCTCCCCCCCTCCTCATGCGCCAGGTGTCCCCCCAGGAACCCCTATATGTCAGAGCATGGAATGGCTCATGTGAAATGTGTAACTCATATATCATGCATACATCAAGGTATCCCCGACCCATCCTCTCAGTTCCTCTCCCCCCCCCCCTCAATGCGCCCCTTAAGGACCCCCCAGGTCCGAAGGAAGAAGAGTCTACTTGCCCTGCGCTTGTCTCCACAGTGCTGGCGGTATGTGGCTCAGCGAAAACACAGAACCCAAGGGTTATCAGACTGGATGCTCATTTCTAATGTGTCATAAGAGTACTTCATAAAGCCTATATACAACTGTGAGAATGCTGCCCCCCCCTCCCACCCCCCCTTCCCCCCCTCTTTTAGTATCCCCCTTTCCCCCCCCTCCCCTCCCTCCCACACACTGAATCAAGAAAACGGTTTATCTGATTCATGTATGTACTTGCATTGCTGATTTCTCATGACCTAAATTATTCATAATGCCTATGCGTCAATAGACCTGCTGCTCAATTTAAATATGCACTAGGAGCCCTGCTTAAACCCTATATATGCCTTTGACATTGCTGCCCCCCCTGTTAGTCTCCCCCCTCTCCCCCCCTCCCTCTCCCCCCTCCCCCTCTCTCCCCCTCACCCCCCCTTTCTCCCCCCCCCCACATGCCAAACCAAGGAAAAGGTTTACCTGACCCATGTTTGTATTTGCAATGTTGATTTATCAGGATCTAAAGTATCCATAATGCCTGTGCACCAACAGACCTACTGCTCAATCTAAATACGCTCTGGGAGCTCTGCTTAAACCTTGTATATGCCTATGGCACTGCTGTCTCCCCCTGTCAGTCCCTCCCCCCCTTATCCCCCTCTTCCCCACCCCCCTCCCACTCCTTAATGTCCCCTGAAAGATGCCAAATAAGAGCAATGCTGCTATAGTCTTAGTAGGCCAAAGACAAAAGGCACCAAGGTCACCCCCCCTCCCACCCCACCCCCCTCACTCCACCCTTTCCCCCCCAGCCCACCCCCCCTTTCCACACCCCTCCCCCCCTCTCCCCACCCCCAGCAGAGCTCATAGCTCACCAAAGTTGCCACCCTGAACTGTTTGCAGTCTGGCGTTCTTCCTCCCATCCACCTGCTACTTGCAGATCCCCCCCCCTGCCTTAAATAACGAGGGTGTTGGACCTCGTATCCTGGTCTCGCCCCATGTTTGGCGACCCGGAAAGTTCTCCAGGGGTTCTCGCCCCCTTCCTTTGACACCACGGTGCCAAAAGGAAACTCTTTTGGGCTCCCGGCCAGCCCGCATTCCTTCTCTCCCTCATGTGTCCACCCCCTCTTCCCCCCCAGCTCTTCCCCTCTTTCCCCCCCCTCTCTGGCCCCGTCCACTCTCAGAGGTCCTTACAGGGACTACATGAGGACTCCCTGCCCCCTCGCTTGGAGGACCCACCCTCCCCCGACATGGGAATCACTCAGGGCCTGGGGTTGAACCCTAGGAGCCGTACCCCTACCTAATGGTGTCAATTAAAATCATCTCCCTGAACGTTAAGGGCCTTAATTCAGTTCGAAAGCGTAAACTGGCGCTCAAAGAGCTTAAAAAAACCAAAGGTGATATTATATGTATCCAGGAAATTAACTTTAATACCTCAGATCCACCCAACACATTCAAGCACACTTTCCCCCAAGCATTCTTTGCATCCTCCCCAAATAAGAAACGAGGAGTAGCCATACTGATTAAAAATAACATCCCTTTCGCCCCAACAAAGATAATAAAAGACCCTGAGGGAAGATACTTGCTACTACAGGGTACCCTGTCAGGATCCCCCATCTCTATACTGAATATATACGCCCCTAATGACAATCAAATCCAATTTCTCCAGAACCTACTTGGTTCACTAGACCAATCTATGCTCTCCTCGCTACTACTGGTTGGAGACGCCAACATGGTCCTCTCCCCAGACCAAGACAAATCCACTCTGCCCACGTCACCAGACACCGCCCAGACACAGAAAAAGGCCAAAAAATTCCGTGAGATTTTACGAAACTTCTCACTGCCGGATATTTGGAGGACCCAGCACGTAGGTCAGAGGGACTACATGTTCTTCTCAGCTCCTCATCAGTCTTACTCGCGGATTGACTATTTTCTAGGCACCAATAATGTTCTCCAGGCATCCTCCCACTCCAACATAGGCGCAATTACTTTGTCAGACCACGCCCCTGTCGAATTGACCCTCTCTCTACCTTTCGTCAAAAGTTCTGCGTATAAGTGGAAATTGAATGACTCACTCCTAAACGACCCCCAGGTGGTTTAATCAATCAAACAGAAACTAAACACCTTTTTCCAAATTAATAGCGGTTCTGTATCAGCAACAGCAATGCTCTGGGAAGCTCACAAAGCTACTATCAGGGGAGACCTTATCTCACTAGCCTCCCATAAGAAGAAAATGAAACTCAAAGCACAAAAAGAACTCACAGATAAGATCTTGGCCCTAGAAGTCCAACATAAGCAGACCCCCTCTAAGAGAGTGTTCAGAACCCTAGATAAAAAAAGGGCAGAACTTAAACTATTGCAACTCGACGAGATAGAGAGGGCGTTGAATGGACTAACCAAAGGTTCTACGACAGGGGCAACAAGGCAGACAAACTCCTAGCCTCAAAACTTAGAGGTGTAAAAGCCAAAGCCCAGATCACAAAAATCTGCACCAAAAACGGGCAGCTATCCTACAACAAAAAAGAAATAGTGCAGGAATTTGCAAAATTCTAAGAAGAACTTTACAACCTCCACCCCCCTGGCCAGGACCAGGACAGTGCCAAAATAGCCACGGAATATTTAACTCAGTGCAACCTCCCATCCCTACCAGCGGAAGAGCTCGAGTTCCTTAACAAAACATAACACAGGAAGAGCTGTCCCAAGCCATTAGTTCCCTCAAAATAGCTAAGACACCGGGCCCAGACGGGTTTTCTAACGCATATTATAAAACGTTCGCAGCATCCCTCTCCCCTTACCTATTGGACATGTTCAATTCTTTCTTAGATGGTGAACCAATCCCAGGTACAATCTCGGCCGCCAACCTTGCCATCATCCATAAGGAGGGAAGGGATCCACTACAATGCGGTAGTTATAGACCGATCTCCCTACTCAATACAGACCTCAAGCTTTTCAGCAAGATCCTAGCAAACAGATTGAACCCGATTCTCCCCAGACTAATTCATATAGACCAAGTGGGCTTCGTGTCAGGAAGACAGGCCTCTGACAACACTCGCAAAATTATAGATATCATAGACCACGTCCACCTCTACAAGACCCAAGCCATGATCCTAAGCCTTGATGCCGAAAAGGCATTTGACCGAATCAAATGGTCATTTCTCGACCAAACCATGCTTTGATTTGGCTTCTCAGGCCCGTTCCTTGAGGGGGTGCGAGCCCTCTACAACAACCCCACCGCCATCCTAAAACTCCCGGGCGGGCACTCAAACCCAATAGCAATCAAAAATGGAACCAGACAGGGTTGCCCTCTATCCCCACTACTCTTGGCCATCTCAATAGAACCACTGGCAGCCCGGATCAGGGCCGAACCTAGCATAAAAGGCATCACAATTGCAGATAATGAGTATAAAATCTCCCTTTTCGCCGATGACGTCATTCTGACCCTGGCTGACCCCCATATTTCCCTCCCCAATCTACAGAAACTATTAGACCAATTCAGTCTGTTGTCCGACAATAAAATAAATATGGACAAGTCTGAAGCGCTCAACATTTCCCTACCAGACCCTGCATGGAAACTTTTGCAAGCCAACTACAAGTATAAATGGAACAACTCCCATATTAAATACCTAGGAATAAAAATAGCTAACTCATACAGCTCTCTATATCAAGCTAATTATCCCCCCCCCCCTGTTCCGCCAGATCAAAAGAGACCTGGAGACTTGGCACACCCACCAAATCTCCTGGTTTGGAAGAATAGTGTCCGCTAAAATGAACATCCTCCCCCGCTTACTCTATTATTTTCAAACTCTCCCAAGTCCCAGTCCCGCTAGTAGAACTACGGAACATACCGGCTCATATCCTCCGTTTTATATGGAAGCAGAGTAGACCAATGGTGCCGAAATCAGTGCTGCTGGCCTCTAAGACGAGAGGGGGTTTGGGAGCCCCAGACGTGGTCAGATATTACCAGGCGGCCTAGCTGCGGCAGGTGGTGGTCTGGAATAACCCCCCAACCTCTAACTGCTGTTTGGCAATAGAGACCAACCACGCAGCCCCCACCCCCTCCCGGTCTTACTATGGTCACAGGCACACAAAGAAAGGAGGCCCCAGAGATTTGAGCTTGGGGCGATGAGATGCACGTGGTCTACTTGGACTAAAACTAAAGGGAAACATGACAACACAGTAGAAGAGCCACACCGCTCACTAGTACAATAATAATTAGAGTTTTCTCCTTCTCTCTAGTTAATTTAAGACATAAATGGGTGCTGCCTATGTACTTAATGCTAATAGTATTAACAACTGAATGAGAGTGTGACAAAGTCACAGAATCATCCACAGATAGTACATTTGTGGTGCACACCACAATAATATGTGTTTTTATATTTTTTTCAGTGATATTCTAATGTGAAAAACCATAAGTGATATAGGTGACACAAACTAAAAATCACACAAACAATTTTAAAATTCCACGTGGTGTTCCCTGACCAGTCCTGATTGGAACAAATCAATATACTTCACAGCTGTAACGAATAAACAGCCCTAATCAAATGAAGTTTGGACCACATTGCTGAGACTCAACCTATATAGGATTACGTAATTCTTAAAGCTTAATAAGCCCAATTTAGCAACCATATGTATAACACCAATGAAGGTAAGTGGCAGACTGATAAGTAACAATTGTGGTAAAATGAATAAAGGGGGATCCCTATTGCTTAGCTCACATATGAACGCTGTTACAAGTAAGAGCCCAGCTCTAGCATCGCTGGCAAGTTGTACTGGGAAAACCTATTGCTAATGGTATCACGGTCATACAGTATGTGGAACACAATGCACTCAGATCGTAATGACAGCTTGCAGTATCGTAACGACAAAATCATTAATTCCAAGACTACCAGTCTTATTCCTCCGTAATGAGCGGCGCGGCTGTGTGAAGGAAGGCAGCAGGCTATAGTATATTGCAATAGGTTAATAATTGTAGGGCAATCCCTATTCTAACCTCACATATGAATGCTGTTAATAATAACAGCCCAGCTCTAACATCGCTGGCAAGTATTACTAGGGGAAACCTATTCTAGTGATACATATAACATATGTTGCAATATAAACATTCTCAGTTGTAACAGCGAATACTTAGCTACAAGTGCTGCCAGTCTTAGCCCTCAGATCTCCATAGACAGCAACGCGCTGTGTGAGTCCTAGCAGTGACTGAGTCAGTCACACCACGTGTATGATGTCACCGCGTCACTAAGCCCACGCCCTACGTGTTTCTCTCCAGGCGGAGCTTCGTCAGGGGCAGGTGGGTGATGGTACAGCCCATCAGACTGATTTATATACACTCCGCAATATGCGGTTCAATCAGTACAGCTAATAGAGAGATTACTATTGTTATGTCGTAATTGCACTCAAAGAATGACCAGAAATATGGTCATCATGATGCGCGTTATTAGAATCACAACCTCTCCACATAGGCAGATAACATCAAACTTATTTCACATATTAAAATCACTTAAACAATTCCTAAATAATTTTAATAATCAAAACCAAATCATAAATGATAAGTAACATGTTTGATTATATATATATATTGCTCTGCACATTGCCCAGTTAAATACTGATACTGAGTATGTCTAGACCAGAGTATGGCAAACTCCAATGGATATAGAGGCAAATGAGGCATAGCACTGTTTAGATGAATATCCAACCAAGGATTGAATGCTCCTTCTGTTGGAATGACAATAGGAAGCAATTGGTAAAGGGATATGTGTAAGACATTGGTAACCATATTGAGATATAGAGTGAAATGGGGCATTCAAATGAAAGGGGTAAATGTAAAGCCCTCATTTAAGCCCAGTGGAAATAAAGTTTTTAAGCGATATATCCACTCTGCTTCTCGTCGCAGGAGTTTGAGATCAATGTCACCACCACGACGAGAAGCAGAGTGGATATATCACTGACTCAGTCACTGCTGGGACTCACACAGCGCGTTGCTGTCTATGGAGATCTGAGGGCTAAGACTGGCAGCACTTGTAGCTAAGTATTCGCTGTTACAACTGAGAATGTTTATATTGCAACATATGTTATATGTATCACTAGAATAGGTTTCCCCTAGTAATACTTGCCAGCGATGTTAGAGCTGGGCTGTTATTATTAACAGCATTCATATGTGAGGTTAGAATTGGGATTGCCCTACAATTATTAACCTATTGCAATATACTATAGCCTGCTACCTTCCTTCACACAGCCGCGCGGCGCATTACGGAGGAATAAGAAAAATGGGGGTAAGGTAGAGCACTGCAAAAACAAAAGGCTGGAGGCAAAAAGTGAAATAAAAAATAAACTATTTTATTTGGCCATTATGCCATGAAACTGACAGACACAGTTAAAAGGAACTCTGGCGCGTTTCCCGCCGTGGAGGCGCTTTATCAAAGAGTGCTGGTGTTCATTCCATGGCTGGTAATATAGTGATCTGAAGTGAATACACACCCACAAACCAATTGTCTTAATTAAATAATCAAGAGATGGAAACCCTATTTAGAGCCACAAGTATGTTAGACCTGAAGCCCAAGGTTAATGCATCACAGCTGATCACTATCCAGTCAGGAATAGAACTATGTTTAAAAACACATAACATAACAGACGTGCAACATTTCTAAATAGACCAAACATATACACTTAATGTATCTGTTACCTAAGTAATAAATCATAATACAATGTATAAAGAATACATAATATAATAACTTCAATACTTAAAAATAATGAATAAAGAAACAAAAACAGTACCTAATGAAAGAATATATAATGTAAACTAAATCATTAAAAAGAAAATATCGAATGTGTCTATGAATGAAAAAACAATTAAAGAATAATAATAAAATCAAAACAACAAAACAATAAATTAACAAACCCTTCTTTTTTTGTAACAATTTCTTTTATTGGTCAATTTTCAAGCATAAAAAACAGTTTTTACATACATTGTTATCTTGGGCCCAAGATAGTTATACATTTTGACCAGGGTCTTTTTTCTCAGTTTCCAAAAGTGGGGATAGAAGTGAAGAAGAAAAGAGGGACTAACAGGGGATGGGGAGGGAAAGGAAGAAGGAGGGGGGGGGTGGGGGGACTGAGGCCGTTCCTTAGCTTTAGATTAGATGTGCAGCGAGTTTGCCCGCTGTGGGGTGTCTTTTATGCGGTCTACTGTGATCCTATCTCCCTAGCCAGGGTTCCCAGGTGTTCTGGAATTGGGGTATCTTTTTCTGGAGCATGGCCGTGAGCTTCTCCATTAACATTACCTCGTTTATTCTCCTGACCACAGTTGTCTTTGAAGGAGGCTTGATCTGTTTCCAGGCCGCTGCTATTGAGCACCTGGCTGCTGTCAGTATGGCCGTGGTGAGCCTGGACCTCGGAGAAGGGACATCCTCTGTAGGTTTGCCCAGCACCAGGATCAGCGGGTCCGTCGGGAGTCTAAGTCCCGTTGTGTCCTCTACAAGTGTCTGGATCATGTTCCAGTACTTCTGAATCTCTGGACATGACCACCAAATATGGGCCATGTCCCCCTTTTGACCACATCCCTGCCAGCAGAGGTCTAGTGTGCCGGGGTAGATTTGGCTCAGTCTGGCTGGAGTCAGGTACCACTGATACATAATTTTATAGATGTTCTCTTTTGTTATTGTACATATTGATGTTTTCTTGGCTTGTTCCCAGATCTCTGCCCAGTCTTCCTTATCTATTTGAATCTGAAGGTCCTCTGACCATTTTTGCATGTACCGGTGAGTGGGAGCCCGGGATCCGAGCTCCAGGTCCTTGTAGATCTCGGATATCAGGCCTCTCTGGTAGTTGTGTTTGATACAGAGAGATTCAAACCTAGTAAGTGGAGGGAATTTGGCTGTTGGGGACAGTGCTAGTAGGAAGTGGCGGACTTGTAGATACTTGAATAAGTGGAGATCGGGGATTTTATATTTGTTTTTAAGCTCTTGATAGGTCAAGAGCACCTCTTTCTGCAGCAGATCAGCAACCAGCTTAATATTATGACCCTGAAATTGGTCGAATTGTCTTAGGGAACACCCCAGTGGGAAATTGGGGTTCCCGAAGAGTGGCGTGAGCTGGGAGGGGGATGCTATCAGACCGTACTTCCCTTTGCTTCTAAGCCATATATTCCACGTGCATCTCATTGCTCCAAGGTCAAATCTCTGTGGTCTGTTCCCTCTGCTGTTTGGAGACCACATTGCTAACTGGAAGGGGCTATGACGTGCATAGTAGGTTTCTATTTCAAGCCAAGAAGCCAAGGCCGGGTCACAGTTCCATATCACTGCCTGCTTCAGCTGTGCTGCATGGTAGTACTTGACTATATCGGGGACCCCCAAACCTCCTCTCTCTTTTGATGAGAGCAAAACTGATCTAGGGACTCTGGGTTTTTTATCATTCCATATGAATTGGAATAGTTGAGATTGGAGATTTTTTAGTGCTGCTTGTGGGATTAGGATTGGGAGGGTTTGAAAATAATAAAGTAGTCTGGGCAGGATGTTCATTTTTATGGACACCATTCTACCAAACCATGAAATTTGGTGCTTTCTCCATGCTTCAAGATCTTTCTTAATTTGATCGAATAAGGGGGGATAATTGTGTTGGTAGAGTTTGTTATAGGAGTTGGAGATTTTAACTCCCAGATATTTTATACAGGTAGTACTCCATTTATACTTATAGTTGGCTTGAATAAGCTTCCATGAATAAGCTTCCATATTTGATCGGGTAGGGATAAATTTAGTGCCTCAGACTTGTCCATATTGACTTTATAGTCTGAGACTGTTCCGAATTGGGTTAGGACTCTTTGGAGGTTAGGGAGGGAGGTGTGAGGGTCCGCGAGCGTCAAGATCACGTCATCCGCGAATAGTGAGATTTTATGCTCCCTACTCGCGATAGGTATTCCCTTTATGCTTTTGTCGTTCCTGATTGTCGCTGCGAGGGGTTCTATAGTTAACGCGAATAATAGTGGGGAGAGTGGGCAGCCTTGTCTGGTCCCATTTTTAATTTGTATTGGATTCAAGAGGCCTCCTGGTAGTTTTACATGGGCTGTGGGGTTTTGATAGAGGGCTCTCACTCCCTCTAGAAATGGGCCACAGAAACCAAACCTCTTCATAGTCTGGTCCAGAAATGTCCACTTGATTCTGTCGAATGCCTTTTCGGCGTCAAGACTAAGAATCATTGCTTTAGAACCAGTGAGATGCACGTGATCAATTATATCAACAATTTTGCGGGTATTGTCGGAGGCCTGTCTTCCTGACACAAAACCCACTTGGTCTACGTGTATAAGTCTAGGGAGAATAGGATTTAACCTGTTTGCCAGGATCTTGCTGTAGATTTTGAGGTCTGTATTTAATAGGGAGATGGGCCTGTAGTTTCCACATAATAGTGGGTCTCTACCCTCTTTGTGTATTATGGCAAGATTTGCCTCTGTAATAGTGGCTGGAATTGGTTCGCCTTGTAGGAAAGAATTAAACATGCTGAGGAGGTGAGGTGATAAAGTGGATCTGAACATTTTGTAGTAGGAGTTAGTGAACCCATCTGGGCCCGGGGCCTTAGATGGTTTGAGTGAGGTTATGGCCTGGCTCAGTTCCTCCTGTGATATCTTTTCATTTAGTGTTTTCAATTCCTCGGGGGTTAGTGTTGGTAAGGAGCATTGCTCTAGATAGCTGGTAATTGTTTCAAGGCTGACTGGGTCTTGGCCTGGAGGGTGGAGGTTATATAAATCGGAATAGAAGTCCGCAAATTCCTGCGCTATTTCTTTTTCAATGTATGTAACCTGACCCTTTCTAGACTTAATTCGGGTTATCTGGGATTTTACCTTGGTTCCTCTTAGCCTGGCGGCTAGCAGTTTATCTGCTTTATTGCCTTTATCAAAATAATTCTGTCTAGTCCACCTGAGGGCCTTTTCGACGTCTTCTAGTTGAGACTGTTTAAGGGACGCCCTTGCTAAATTTAAATTTTTTAGTATTTTTTTTGACATTGTGGCTTTATGTTGTTGCTCCAATTGTGCAATTTTTTCTGTCAGGTCTTTTTGAAGTTTAATTTTAATTTTTTTCTTGTATGAGGCTATTGATATTAGATCTCCTCTGATTGTGGCTTTGTGAGCCTCCCAGAGCATGGCTGGGGAGGAGACAGACACTATGTTTGGCTGGAAATATAGTGAGAGTTTTTGACGTAAGGTTGCCTCTGTGTCTGGGCAATTGAGCATGGAGTCATTTAGTTTCCATTTGTATTGTGTGTTTTTGGTAAAAGGGAGTGTCAGGGTTAAATCTATGGGTGCATGATCCGACCAAGTGATTGATCCTATGCTTGACTGAGCAGAGGCCTGGAGAACATTTCTTGTACCTAGAAAATAATCAATCCTCGAGTAAGACTGATGAGGGGAAGAGAAGAAGGTGTAGTCCCTTTGACCCTGGTGCTGGGCCCTCCAGATATCTACTAGTGAGAATTCCCCCATGATGTCCCTAAATTTCTTGGCTTTCTTTTGGGATTGTGAGATGTGCGTGGCATGGGGGGGCGGATGGGCAGTACTAGCGGGGTTTGACTTGTCTTGCGTATGGGAGGCTACCATATTGAAGTCTCCGCCTATGATGAGTGACCCCAAGGATTGTTGTTCTAGCGATTCAAGCAGTTTTCTGAGGAAGGGAACTTGATTGTCGTTGGGGGCATAAATATTGATTAGTGTGATAGGTGTACCTGCAAGTGTACCCTGAACTATTAGGAATCGTCCATCTGGGTCTGGGTGGGTTTTTGTGAGGGCAAATGGTGTCCCTGCTCTGATGAGGATGGCTACTCCTCGCTTTTTACATGGGGACGAGGCATAGTATGCCTGTGGAAACACGCTTTTAAGTGTGTTGGGAGGGGTGGGAGAGTTGAAGTGGGTCTCCTGAATAAGGATAATATCTCCTTTGGATTTTTTCAAATCTTTCAGGACTAGTTTCCTTTTCCTCAGGGAGTTAAGCCCCTTGGCGTTTATTGATATAAGTTTAATGTCAGACATTATTACTATTTGTTTTTTTTCGGGGCCTTGGGCTCCGAAGCTCTTGGGATTCCCATGTCAAGAGGTTTTCTTGGGTTTCAGGGCTCCTAGGCCTGAGCTGGCATATGTGGGGTAGTTTGTCAGGCCTCGTGTATGGGAGGGAGGGGTTGGATACATGAGGGGCGCCTGCGGGCGGTGGGTAGGGGTAAGGGGACAGATGGAAGGTCTGGCGGGACAGGGTCGCCAGGAAGAAAAAGGGTGGAAGGAGGGCCAGAAATGGTCCTCTTAATTTGCTGCCGGTCATATTAACCGGCATATGGGCGTAAGGCCCGTTGGGAGAAGTCCGTTGACCCCTAAACCGAGGGAACAGGCAAGTCCGGGGCGCAGACTCTCAAAAACTATATACATCTTACCCTAACATATAGGTTTTCATGGGGGGGGGACCTAACGTTCTGGTCCCGTGCTATCCTGGTTCTAATACAGTTAGTGGAGACCATCACCAATACTCCTTGACTGTGGGTTACGCGTTAATCTTTTACTCCTATTTGGGGATCCCTGAGCAAGGGGGGGGGTCCAGGAGAGGGGGGGCGGGGGGGGGGAGAGAGGGGGGCCACATCCTTCTTTTGTTATCATTCAGTTTGGGCGAGTTTGCCCCACCTTTCAGCGAACCTCCTTTGAGGTTTAATTACTCATTGGGCCTTCAGGTTGAATTATGACATTTGCTTTAGTTCACATTTAACTTTTTACACCTTAATCCGTGTTTGGGGAGGGGGGGGTGAAGGATAGGGCGGGGAGGGTGGGGTGGAGGGTGGGGTGGGGGGTGGGGGGAGGAGGGGAAGGGGGGGGAGGGGAGGGGGGAGGGGGGGAGGAGGGGAGGGAGGGGAGGAGATGGGAGGGGGGGGAGGAGGGGAGGGAGGGGAGGAGATGGGAGGGGGGGGAGGGGGGAGGGAGGGGGGAGGAAGGGAGGGGGGGAAAGGGAAGGGGGGAGGGGGGGAGGGAGGGGGGGAGGAAGGGAAGGGGGGAGAGGGGAGGGGGGAAGGAAGGGGGGAGGGGGGGAGGGAAGAGGGATGGGGGGGGAGGTGGGGGAGGGGGAGAGGATGGAGGAGGAATGGGGGAGATACATCTCTTTATCCTTGTTATACAGTTTGGGCGAATTTGCCCGTCATATCAGTATACCTCTCTTGGGGTATAGTTACACATTGAGCCTTGGAGTTAGATTGCAACATTCACTATAGTTCACTTTTAACTTTTGGTACCTTAATCAGTTATGGGCAAAAAAAAAAGGGGGGGGGGAGAGGGGGGGGGGGTATTGGGACAGGAGGGGGGTAAGGGAGGGGGGTACATTTCTCTTCTTATATTGACATACATTTCTAGTACAAATATCAGACAATACTGCAGAGCTCCCTTGTTGTCTGGGTATCTTTTTAGCTTCTGTGTGCAATTGTATCATTTGTTCAAGTGTGTGGGATGTTGTCTCTCAGTCAATTGCGCCAGAAGGGGTGAGGGGGAGATGGAAAGGGGGGGGGGAGGGGGGGGAGGGGGTGGGGGAGGGGGGGGGAGGGGGGGGAGGGGGGGGGAGGGGAGGGGGGGGGGAGGGGGGGGAGGGGGGGGGAGGGGGGGAGGGGGGGGGAGGGGGGGGAGGGGGAGGGGGGGGAGGGGGAGGGGGAGGAGGGGGGGAGGTGGGGGGGGAGGGGGGAGGGGGGAGGAGGGGGGGAGGTGGGGGGGGAGGGGGGGAGGGGAGGGGGGAGGGGGGGGGGAGGGGGAGGGGGGAGGAGGGGGGAGGTGGGGGGGGAGGGGAGGGGGGGGGAGGGGGGGGAGGGGGGGGAGGTGGGGAGGGAGGGTGTTTATCTCTTGTGCTGTATTTTAGGCATTTTCAACAGATATTACAGTGAACCTCAGCCGAGGTTTGATATATGCTTAACTTTCAGCATGACAGTTGACTTGGCTTGAGAAGAGAGCCCCAACTCCTGAGCCGTTTTGAACCGGGGATGTGGAGGGGGGGGGGACGGGGAGGGGGGGCAGGGCTGACTGGGGGTGGGGGGGGTGAGGACAAGGGGGGGGGGGGGGGACCTATCTCTCATCTAACGACACCCCGCTCTTTTGTGCATAACTTCCAGCACCGAGAGCCGTCAATTTTATTAGCAGGTTACATAGTCTATTTTAGCCTGAGTCTTTCGTGAGGCACAGTCCCAAGGCTCCCGGGAATCACCCCAACCCAGACGGAGCATGCACCTGCGCGGCACCCCGGCGAGGGCCGGAGGGGGGGGGGCGGGGGGACGGGGGGTCGGGGGGACGGGGGATCAGCGGTATCAAGGTGAAGATTACTCACAGTTTGCTGCCCTCCCTGGGCTGTAGCTGTCCTCTTCTCCCCCCCCCCTCAAAAGAAAACACCAACCCCCCCCCCCCCCCCCCACCGCCCAAGCCCGCGGCGCCCAGCCCCCCGGAGCCCGACAGCACGAGTCCCAGCTCTGTAACTCAGCGCCTGTTGATTTTCGGCTTGCAGGGCGTGGATCTCAACAGCTGTGTGCCTCTTTTGCCTGTGGCTTCCTCCGTCTAGGGCGGTAGACCGCTGGAGACCAGCTCCGCGGGATCCCGCCAACCAGGGAAGAGGAGGCGGCCCCCCGTGTTCCACTCCAGCCGGCGAGTAGGCCTCGGTATCCATGATGGGTGGGAGCCACGTGCGTCGCTGATCTGCTCACCGTCTGGATGTCTTCGTCCGGGCAGAGGTCTCCCTCCGCCCCGGCTCCGGGTTGTTGTCTTTCTCTTCTTCTTGCTGGGCTGGGATGCGGTTCTGGTCCGGAGTCCAGGCAGCTGGCGGCGTTAGACCAAGGGCTCGTGTAAACGGGGCCATATCCTCTGGGTATTTTATTGTGAGGTATTTGCCCTTGTTGTTTGCGGTGAGCTTGAAAGGAAACCCCCAACGATATCTGATGTTATTTTCCTGCAGGAAGGTCGTTAGGGGCTTCATCTCCTTTCTTCTCAGCACCGTTATTCTGGACAGGTCAGAGAATATCTGGAGGTGTTCATTCTGGAAGGTGAGTGTTTCTAATCCCCTACTCGCCGCCATTATCTTTTCTTTTGTAGTGTAACTGTGCAAACGCACAATTACATCCCTTCTTCTGCTTTGATCTTCAGAGCGGGGCCCCAGGGTTCTGTGGGCTCGGTCTATCTCTAGATCAGAGTCCTGTAGGGAGTCACATATTGACCCAAAGAGGTCCACTAGGTAGGGGCGGAGGAGGCCAGGGAGAACCGTCTCCGGGATGTTGCGGATACGGAGGTTTTGCCTCCTATCCCGGTTCTCCTGGTCCTCCTGCGCTTCCCTGAGCTGCCCTAGTTCCTCCCGCAGCAGGAAAATTTCTTTTTCTGCCGCTGTCTGGCGCCTTTGGGACTCTTCCATCACACCCTCCAGGGCTGTTGTTTTGTCTGCCAGGCCATTTATCTGCTGTGTCAGGCCGGTTACAGCTGTTTTTATTTCTAATTGTAGAGAGGCCTGCAGCTTTGTGTGTTGTAGTGCCATGAGTTCTTCCATGAAGGCTCTGGTGAGCGGTTCTTCCTGCTCCTGGGCCTCCCTTTGTCGGGCTGTTGTTTTGCCTTGTTGCGTGTGGCCGCCGCGTGCGCCTCCGCCATCTTGGGCCACAGGCTGCGGATCAGGGCTTCGCTGGTGTGGCGAGAAAAGCTTTGCCACCGCTTGTGCTGCAGGTTTCTTTGCCTGCTTGGACATCTGGGTGCTGTTGCCCCTCGCGGGGGATAAATTTTGGGCTGGTTTTTTAGGTGTAAGAGTGCTATTTTTGTTAATTATGCGGGAGAGTCTTTGGAGCTCCAAAACTACCCGTCCATGTCAGCTGACGTCACCGGAAGTCTCACAAACCCTTCTTGAAAGTGTATACCAATAGTGTCATCTTTAAATATTTCTTGATTGATATAAACAAATATATAAAGTTTAATCAGAAAAAATCTGAACGATATGTAATAACAGTTGTTATAGAAAATTTCATCAATAATTGAAATAATTTGTATGAGATATATCGCATGACACATGCATAAAAATTCACCATCATATCTATTCACCATTTGGAATATAAAGGTGGAGTCCCAATTCCATTGTATATAACCGACACCGAATATTCATGTTTAACAGGTTTAAACATGAAAAGATACATCAATAATCATGACTAATAAATCTGATATATTAAATGAAAAAAGGGGGGGAAAAAACACCTAAAGATCAAAACGAATCTGGAGAGATTCTATATGAACCCATGTCACAATAGAAAATAATCAAATGTAAACTCAATCTATAAAAAATGTTTAACCTCCCAGTCTATATTGATTCCTGAAGGATGTAGGGTATTTAAGGTATAGATCCAGTACATCTCTTTCCTATTCAGCATCTGTAATCTATCACCTCCCCGAACTGGGGGGTCTATTTGGTCTATGCCAGAGAAAGAGAAGTTTTGAATGGTACCTTTTGGGCAAGTGGAGAAATGTCTTGAGACTGGATGTGACAGGTCCTTTCTTTTAATGGCACGAACATGTTCCATAATCCTTTGTTTTAATGGTCTAATAGTTCTGCCTACATAGCCCTTGTCACATCCACATCTCAAGACATGAACCACATAGCTTGAATTACAGTTCAAGAAATTTTTAATTTTCCGAATACTTTTTGGGAAGATACATGTCACTTGTTTAATGGGATTGGTATACTTGCATATAACACATTGACCACATTTATAAAAGCCTTTAGGAATATTATGTATTCGCCTTTGCTCTATCGCAGAATTTAATAAACTTGGAGAAAGAAAAGACCCAAGGGATTTGGCCTTTCTAAAAACAAATTTAGATTTACTGTCCAAAGTGTTTTTAAGATCACTGTCCAATTTTAAAGTGTCCCAGTGTTTATGTATAATGGACCTGATTTGATCAGATTGTCTACTTTGTTGTGTAATGAATAAAGGAGTTGTCACATCTTCCTTTGGTGTTTTCTGTCTAGAATACAGTATCTCTTAGGTTTCAGTCTCAAGGCCGGTCTATCCACAAGTTTAACTGAATCAAAAGCATCTTTGATATGGGACTCTTGGTAACCTCTAGCCCTAAATCTAGAGAATAAATCTCTAGCTTGTCTTTCAAGGGCCTCATCTGTCGAACACAATCTTTTCAGTCTAATGAACTGTCCCTTTAAAATACCTTTCTTCAAAAATCTTGGATGATTGCTATCTGCTCTTAAATAGGAATTGCGAGCATTGGGTTTTCTGTATATGTCTGTCTGTAAGGTTCCCCTGTATATCCACGTACAGCATTAAATCCAAAAAATAAATGTGATTAATATTCTCTTGAAAAGTAAATTTTATATTATAAATATTGATATTTAATTGGTGAATACATTTATTAAGTGAAATAGAATCCCCATTCCAAATAAATAGAAGATCATCTATATAACGTTTATAAAATATAATTTGGTGTCTAAAGATATTGTGATCACTGTAAATAAAGATGGACTCCCACAACCCCATAAAAAGATTAGCATATGAAGGTGCGAAAGATGTGCCCATAGCAGTGCCCCAAAGTTGAAGATAGAATTGTGCATCAAAAGAAAAATAGTTGTGTGTTAATAAAAAAGTGATAGAATCTAACAAAAACATGCAAAGTGCTGGTGATAAATGTGATAATTTAAGGAAATGCTGTACCGCGGAGATACCCTGCTCATGATTGATGATTTTATATAAAGATGTAACATCCATTGTTACCCATCTGTAACTCTCGCGCCACCGGATATTCCTGATATCAAATAATAATTGATTAGAATCTTTAAGAAAAGAAGGCAATGTTTGTACCAATGGTTGTAAATATGTATCGATGAAACGAGAGAGCCCATCTCCCAAAGATCCAATACTGGCCACAATTGGGCGCCCCGGAGGGTCAGTAAGTGATTTATGGATCTTTGGGAGATGGTGAAAGATGGGCACCACTGGATTCTGGGAACACAAAAAGTCATATTCTTTTTTGCTCAAAACATAGAGTTCTCTACCCATGTCAAGCAATTCATGCAACTGGTTTGAGAAATTGGTGGTAGGATCTGTATTAAGTTTCTAATAAGCCTTAGTATCAGAGAGTTGTCTTATGGATTCCCTTTTGTAATTTTCGGCTGACTGTATAACAATCACACACCCTTTGTCGGCGGTTTTTATTATGACAGATTTATCTTGTTTGAGGGTATGTAGTTCCCTCAATTCCAAAGGGGTAAGATTGTTATATCTAGATGAATCATGTATTGATGTTTCAGCCAAGCTTTTCAGATCCCTTTCCAACAACTTTTCAAATGTTGTAATATGTGGACTATTGTAACTTGAGGGACAGAAAGTGGATTTTTTCCTAAAAGTTGTATGCTCATAACTTAAAAAATTGGACAGTGAGGACTCCTGTGATTCATCCTCAACTTTTTGTTCTAAGTAGAGATCATCTAAGTCTGAAATGGTACAGACCTCTTTGAAAGTAAACTCTAAATCTTCACGATCAATTCTAATATTTCATCTCCAGAAACAGTAGTTGGAGAGTCTGATAGATCTCCCAATGTTGGCATTACAGCTTTCTGTTTTTGGAGAAAAAACTTTTTCAGACTTAGTTTGCGGGTGAAGCGTTGCAAATCTATGAAGGTGTCAAAGAGTTGAAAATCATTCTGAGGGGCAAAATTTTAAACCTTTATTAAGTAATGATAATTGTCCTTTTGTTAATATTTTATGTGAGATGTTAATCACATTATCATTACTGTTATCTAGGCATATTTCTTGCGCTTGGCTGCCCCTCTTGTCCCCCCTCTTCCTCTTTGACCTCCTCGTCCTATGTAGTTTTTTGACTCCTGTGTATTAGCTTGTATAAAGTGTCCTGAAGTGCCTGGGATGATTGGATCTCGGGATTGTGTACCTGGAGAGCCTCTTCCCCTACATGTATCAGAGGTAATGTCAAATGATACCGAGGGAAATCTATTCTCACTCTCAGAATTATCTGACTCAAAACTTGAAGTGTCAGTATATTTATTTTTAAGAATAGATTTTTTGGGGGTACTGAATGTGTCTTCCCTTTGGCCATGTGGCCGTGAGTTGCTTTTTGATCTCCCTCTTGTATTATTTGTAAACCCTGGGTTTTCCGAAGCATAAACTTGGTTACGCTCATAATCTAAGCGATCCCGATCAAATTTTGACTGTTTCTTCTCCATTAAAACATCCTTCATAGCCTCTATATTAGTTAATAGAACTTGATCATTATTAGCAAAATGTTCCATTTTTTCAAAAGCTTGGAGTTTTGTTTGTAACATTTTAATATCGGTACTAACTTTTATTTTATGTTCTATAATCAGATCTATAAGTTTAAAAGAACAATCATTTAATGTGTTTTTCACTCTTCACATATAAATTCTGTGGAACTATCAAAGGCATGTTGTGCTCGCCTGGTTCTTCTTGTATTGTCCCCACAGTTTTGTACAAAAATATTACTCTGTATCTCCTCAATACTGATTTGTTCAATGTCCTCCATAATGGTGAAAAAAAGCTTAGATGAAAATTAAAAATTAAAAAAAAAGGGTGTCTGTGTGACTGACAGTTCAATAATCAGAAGTAATAATAACAATTATAATACAAATAAAGCCTCCCCAGTCCTTTGCATATAAATCACATAAAGTCTTGAATTAATCACAATCCACGCTGGTATGAGCCACCAATTGTAAATAAGTTCAAGAAAAAAATGGGAGAGGGGCCCCCACAATGATGCTCCAATGCTGCACGGTCAAAATTAATGAATAAATGAATAAAAGAATAATATATGCTGGAATGAATGAATATGAAAGCCGTGGCTCCACATTGAAGCCAAAGAAAGTGCATAGTCTGTGCTATAATCACCTCACCTGCACCCCGTAGCAAGGACCCTCCTGTCTCCCCGCTGGCCGTCTCCTCTGCACGCACAGAAACCGAGGGAGCCTAGCTCCCACCTCGGCACTGCGTCCGAGGGAGTAACACTTACTCCAGTTACTCCCTCGGACGCAGTGCCGAGGTGGGAGCTAGGCTAAGCTTTTTTTCACCATTATGGAGGACATTGAACAAATCAGTATTGAGGAGATACAGAGTAATATTTTTGTACAAAACTGTGGGGACAATACAAGAAGAACCAGGCGAGCACAACATGCCTTTGATAGTTCCACAGAATTTATATGTGAAGAGTCAGGTGATCTCACTGCACATTTTCTCACATTGGAGAAACTCTTAACACAAAATATAAGACTCTGGTGGGACATCACTACTTTAGAAAATTATGTCAAAGTGAAGACAATACCAAGGGGATTGAGAATAAAAAAAGCCCCAACCTTTGGCTTCAGCAGCAAAGAATTTGAAAATTTGTGGAAAAACACATTAAATGATTGTTCTTTTAAACTTATACTGTAGATCTGATTATAGAACATAAAATGAAAGTTAGAGGGGTGCTTGGTACCGATATTAAAATGTTACAAACAAAACTCCAAGCTTTTGAAAAAATGGAACATTTTGCTAATAATGATCAAGTTCTATTAACTAATATAGAGGCTATGGAGGATGTTTTAATGGAGAAGAAACAGTCAAAATTTGATCGGGATCGCTTAGATTATGAGCGTAACCAAGTTTATGCTTGGAAAAACCAAGGTTTACAAATAATACAAGAGGGAGATCAAAAAGCAACTCACGGCCACATGGCCAAAGGGAAGACACATTCAGTACCCCCAAAAAATCTATTCTTAAAACTAAATATACTGACACCAAGTTTTGAGTCAGATAATTCTGAGAGTGAGAATAGATTTCCCTCGGTATCATTTGACATTACCTCTGATACATGTAGGGGAAGAGGCTCTCCAGGTACACAATCCCGAGATCCAATCATCCCAGGCACTTCAGGACACTTTATACAAGCTAATACACAGGAGTCAAAAAACTACATAGGACGAGGAGGTCAAAGAGGAAGAGGGTGGACAAGAGGGGCAGCCAAGCGCAAGAAATATGCCTAGATAACAGTAATGATAATGTGATTAACATCTCACATAAAATATTAACAAAAGGACAATTATCATTACTTAATAAAGGTTTAAAATTTTGCCCCTCAGAATGATTTTCAACTCTTTGACACCTTCATAGATTTGCAACGCTTCACCCGCAAACTAAGTCTGAAAAAGTTTTTTCTCCAAAAACAGAAAGCTGTAATGCCAACATTGGGAGATTTATCAGACTCTCCAACTACTGTTTCTGGAGATTAAATATTAGAACTTGATTGTGAAGATTTAGAGTTTACTTTCAAAGTGGTCTGTACCATTTCAGACTTAGATGATCTCTACTTAGAACAAAAAGTTGAGGATGAATCACAGGAGTCCTCACTGTCCAATTTTTTAAGTTATGAGCATACAACTTTTAGGAAAAAATCCACTTTCTGTCCCTCAAGTTACAATAGTCCACATATTACAACATTTGAAAAGTTGTTGGAAAGGGATCTGAAAAGCTTGGCTGAAACATCAATACATGATTCATCTAGATATAACAATCTTACCCCTTTGGAATTGGGGGAACTACATACCCTCAAACAAGATAAATCTGTCATAATAAAAACCGCCGACAAAGGGGGTGCGATTGTTATACAGTCAGCCGAAAATTACAAAAAGGAAGCCATAAGACAACTCTCTGATACTAAGGCTTATCAGAAACTTAATACAGATCCTACACCAATTTCTCAAACCAGTTGCATGAATTGCTTGACATGGGTAGAGAACTCTATGTTTTGAGCAAAAAAGAATATGACTTTTTATGTTCCCCGAATCCAGTGGTGCCCATCTTTCACCATCTCCCAAAGATCCATAAATCACTTACTGACCCTCCGGGGCGCCCAATTGTGGCCAGTATTGGATCTTTGGGAGATGGGCTCTCTCGTTTCATCGATACATATTTACAACCATTGGTACAAACATTGCCTTCTTTTCTTAAAGATTCTAATCAATTATTATTTGACATCAGGAATATCCGTGGCGCGAGAGTTACAGATGGGTAACAATGGATGTTACATCTTTATATAAGATCATCAATCATGAGCAGGGTATCTCCGCGGTACAGCATTTCCTTAAATTATCACATTTATCACCAGCACTTTGCACGTTTTTGTTAGATTCTATCACTTTTTTATTGACACACAACTATTTTTCTTTTGATGCACAATTCTATCTTCAACTTTGGGGCACTGCTATGGGCACATCTTTCGCACCTTCATATGCTAATCTTTTTATGGGGTTGTGGGAGTCCATCTTTATTTACAGTGATCACAATATCTTTAGACACCAAATTATATTTTACAAACGTTATATAGATGATCTTCTATATATTTGGCATGGGGATTCTATTTCACTTAATAAATTTATTCACCAATTAAATATCAATATTTATAATATAAAATTTACTTTTCAAGAGAATATTAATCACATTTATTTTTTGGATTGAATGCTGTACGTGGATATACAGGGGAACATACAGACAGACATAAAAGAGTTTGCGAAAACTCGCTCTAAACTCTATAACCGTAAAGGCTTTAGGTCGCGTGCTGCCAGGGATAAACACATGGAAAAAAAGGGATATGTGTGTGAAAGACACACAGAAAGATCCCCACTAGGGCGCACCACAGACCTGAGTTGTATTCGATCCTGGTCTATAGATGCGCTAGACATACAACATATAAACTTTATTGATAATTAAAATAATTCTTAAAAACCCGGAAGCTATTAGTATTGCTATGGTGTCTGGCCTCTCAGTACAACAAAAAGTATACCTTCTAGCATGCCACTAGTCACTGATACTCCTCTTGAAAATTCCCGTTGGATGAGGTATTAATATACCTTTATTTATACCATATAATATGAAGAGGGAAGTCAGTTAGTGGCTAGGTATACATGAGTGCGTTACTCAATGTTAGTGAATAGATAGTGATATTTAATAGAAAGGTTGTCCCATGAATGCTGGTATAGGGATGCACCAAGCCTATGAGTATTGGAGTCTAGGAAAAACTCTTGACATGTGCTTTGTAGATGTAGTGCTAGTATCTAGACAGTCATACCACTTCAAGACATGCGTGGGTAAGTATGCGTATAAAGAATCACGCTATATCTATCAGACTCCCCTTGATGATGGTTTATTACTCCCAACTGTTGTTCCAGATGTTAATACTCTGAAGTGTATCTTACAGATGCTGCTCCCTGACACACAGCATTGCGTATTGTTTTTGGCAGGTATGTAGTATGGCATAAAAAGTACGTTGTCACTCACATAAGAGCCACTATATGGCCACGTTGTAGGAGATTTTCCCTGTGGTAATGCCAGAGTGTATGCTTGTGTGGTGTCACTGCTGCAGCTTAGACACACAATATGTCACTCACATAAGAGCCACTATATAGCCACGTTGTAGGAGATTTTCCCTGTGGTAATGCCAGAGTGTATGTTTGTGTGGTGTCACTGCTGCAGCTTAGACACACAATATGTGTTCTTGTCTATGCTGTGGTAATGAATCACAACGTGTGGTCAATAGTTTATGTCATCATGTCCTTTGTATAATTATACATCCATCTGTGCAGTGGAGTGTGACCTTAGACACGTTTTAGTGATGCCCACAAGTTAGCAGGATAGGTACACGATTCGATATTGTTGTGTACACAAGGTGAGTATCTCCCTGCAGCTATGTTGATGTATTACCGTGGTATACTGGCACTAGTTTATGTCAGCGTGTAACCATGGCCGTCAGTTGTAGCCGTGCAGCTCAATCATCCTTTGGAGACCGCACACCAAATGCCAGCTATACAGACGTCAGTGCTGGCTTTATTTATATACCATATGGTGTAACACAAAGTGGTGTAGCGGTGTGAGGACGCGCGGCTATGTTAGCATGTGGGTGGCCTCCCGCAGGATAACGTTACTCATATACCGATCAATATTTATTGCAGGATAACCCATCACTTTTACTGATAGTAGTAGCAAACTTCTTAAACAAGCTTCATATAAAACGTAACATGATTTAACCCGACGTGACGCCCGTTTCGTCACCTACTGTGACTTCATCTGGGGTGGCCATCGCCGCGTCTCTGTCGGCCCCTTTATACGTATGCGTTGCTATAGCAACCTAGAGACGCTATTGCAAAAATGCTACGTAGTGGTGGCGTGGGTGTACTGCAACCTGCAGTCTAAGATAGAAGATAGAAAAGCACATGTATTTAGACCATAGTAGTGGACTGACACTGTTGTCAGTTCAACTGTTGAAAGACCAGAGGTCCCTTTTAAATTCAGTATGTCTAACCGATTATTGCTGTAGCAGCTTGTAGCAGCTTGTGAGTAACGTTATCCTGCGGGAGGCCACCCACATGCTAACATAGCCGCGCGTCCTCACACCGCTACACCACTTTGTGTTACACCATATGGTATATAAATAAAGCCAGCACTGACGTCTGTATAGCTGGCATTTGGTGTGCGGTCTCCAAAGGATGATTGAGCTGCACGGCTACAACTGACGGCCATGGTTATACGCTGACATAAACTAGTGCCAGTATACCACGGTAATACATCAACATAGCTGCAGGGAGATACTCACCTTGTGTACACAACAATATCGAATCGTGTACCTATCCTGCTAACTTGTGGGCATCACTAAAACGTGTCTAAGGTCACACTCCACTGCACAGATGGATGTATAATTATACAAAGGACATGATGACATAAACTATTGACCACACGTTGTGATTCATTACCACAGCATAGACAAGAACACATATTGTGTGTCTAAGCTGCAGCAGTGACACCACACAAACATACACTCTGGCGTTACGCCAGGGAAAATCTCCTACAACGTCGCTATATAGTGGCTCTTATGTGAGTGACATATTGTGTGTCTAAGCTGCAGCAGTGACACCACACAAGCATACACTCTGGCATTACCACAGGGAAAATCTCCTACAACGTGGCCATATAGTGGCTCTTATGTGAGTGACAACGTACTTTTTATGCCATACTACATACCTGCCAAAAACAATACGCAATGCTGTGTGTCAGGGAGCAGCATCTGTAAGATACACATCAGAGTATTAACATCTGGAACAACAGTTGGGAGTAATAAACCATCATCAAGTGGAGTCTGATAGGTATAGCGTGATTCTTTATACGCATACTTACCCACGCATGTCTTGAAGTGGTATGACTGTCTAGATACTAGCACTACATCTACAAAGCGCATGTCAAGAGTTTTTCCTAGACTCCAATACTCACAGGCTAGGTGCATCCCTATACCAGCATTCATGGGACAACCTTTCTATTAAATATCACTATCTATTCACTAACATTGAGTAACGCACTCATGTATACCTAGCCACTAACTGACTTCCCTCTTCATATTATATGGTATAAATAAAGGTATATTAATACCTCATCCAACGGGAATTTTCAAGAGGAGTATCAGTGACTAGTGGCATGCTAGAAGGTATACTTTTTGTTGTACTGAGAGGCCAGACACCATAGCAATACTAATAGCTTCCGGGTTTTTAAGAATTATTTTAATTATCAATAAAGTTAATATGTTGTATGTCTAGCGCATCTATAGACCAGGATCCAATACAACTCAGGTCTGTGGTGCGCCCTAGTGGGGATCTTTCTGTGTGTCTCTCACACACATATCCCTTTTGTACAGACAGACATATACAGAAAACCCAATGCGTGCAATTCCTATTTAAGAGCAGATAGCAATCATCCAAGATTTTTGAAGAAAGGTATTTTAAAGGGACAGTTCATTAGACTGAAAAGATTGTGTTCGACAGATGAGGCCTTTGAAACACAAGCTAGGGGTTTATTCTCTAGATTTAGGGCTAGAGGTTACCAAGAGTCCCATATCAAAGATGCTTTTGATTCAGTTAAACTTGTGGATAGAACGGCCTTGAGACTGAAACCAAAGAGATATTCTAGACAGAAAACACCAAAGGAAGATGTGACAACTCCTTTATTCATTACACAACAAAGTAGACAATCTGATAAAATCAGGTCCATTATACATAAACACTGGGACACTTTAAAATTGGACAGTGATCTTAAAAACACTTTGGACAGTAAACCTCATTTTTTTTTTTGAAAGGCCAAATCCCTTGGGTATTTTCTTTCTCTAAGTTTATTCAATTCTGGGATAGAGCAAAGGCGAATACATAATATTCCTAAAGGCTTTTATAAATGTGGTCAATGTGTTATATGCAAGTATACCAATCCCATTAAACAAGTGACATGTATCTTCCCAAAAAGTATTCGGAAAATTAAAAATTTCTTGAACTGTAATTCAAGCTATGTGGTTCATGTCTTGAGATGTGGATGTGACAAGGGCTATGTAGGCAGAACTATTAGACCATTAAAACAAAGGATTATGGAACATGTTCGTGCCATTAAAAGAAAGGACCTGTCACATCCAGTCTCAAGACATTTCTCCACTTGCCCAAAAGGTACCATTCAAAACTTCTCTTTCTCTGGCATAGACCAAATAGACCCCCCAGTTCGGGGAGGTGAGACCCCCCAGTTCGGGGAGGTGATAGATTACAGATGCTGAATAGGAAAGAGATGTACTGGATCTATACCTTAAATACCCTACATCCTTCAGGAATCAATATAGACTGGGAGGTTAAACATTTTTTATAGATTGAGTTTACATTTGATTATTTTCTATTGTGACATGGGTTCATATAGAATCTCTCCAGATTCGTTTTGATCTTTAGGTGTTTTTTCCCCCCCTTTTTTCATTTAATATATCAGATTTATTAGTCATGATTATTGATGTATCTTTTCATGTTTAAACCTGTTTAACATGAATATTTGGTGTCGGTTATATACAATGGAATTGGGACTCCACCTTTATATTCCAAATGGTGAATAGATATGATGGTGAATTTTTATGCATGTGTCATGCGATATATATCTCATACAAATTATTTCAATTATTGATGAAATTTTCTATAACAACTGTTATTACATATCGTTCAGATTTTTTCTGATTAAACTTTATATATTTGTTTATATCAATCAAGAAATATTTAAAGATGACACTATTGGTATACACTTTCAAGAAGGGTTTGTTAATTTATTGTTTTGTTGTTTTGATTTTATTATTATTCTTTTATTGTTTTTCATTAATAGACACATTAGATATTATCTTTTTAATGATTTAGTTTACATTATATATTCTTTCATTAGGTACTGTTTTTGTTTCTTTATTCATTATTTTTAAGTATTGAAGTTATTATATTATGTATTCTTTATACATTGTATTATGATTTATTACTTAGGTAACAAATACATTAAGTGTATGTGTTTGGTCTATTTAGAAATGTTGCATGTCTGTTATGTTATGTGTTTTTAAACATAGTTCTATTCCTGACTGGTTAGTGATCAGCTGTGATGCATTAACCTTGGGCTTCAGGTTTAACATACTTGTGGCTCTACATAGGGTTTCCATCTCTTGATTATTTAATTAAGACAATTGGTTTGTGGGTGTGTATTCACTTCAGATCACTATATTATCAGCCATGGAATGAACACCAGCACTCTTTGATAAAGCGCCTCCACGGCGAGAAATGCGTCAGAGTTCCTTTTAACTGTGTCTGTCAGTTTCATGGCATAATGGCCAAATAAAATAGTTTATTTTTTATTTCACTTTTTGCCTCCAGCCTTTTGTTTTTGCAGTGCTCTACCTTACCCCCATTTTTCCTATTACCATTATGGTATAGTAGCACGCCTATCCGGACACTTCATCAGCTGTTCCAGCAGGAAGATTTTCTCCAGAGCTGTTCCGTGGTGCTCGTTTAGCCGGTGCAGTGTTTGTGCTTTCTACCGCCTCGATCCTCCTACCAGCGAGAGTGAAGTTCTGACCAACGGGACCAATATCCAGCTGTGGTCTGTTGCGGGTCACCCCCCAGTCCCCACCCCCTGCACGGCTTCGGTTCCCATCGCGCGGGTGAGTTCGCGGCACCTGAGGGGGCAATAGGAGTCTATCCTCCAGGTCCCTGCCCTTATTCAGACTTGGGCTGCCCAGGTCGCCATCCCCGCGGTCTGAGGTGGGAGGTGTACTCCCTCGGTGATCACTCCGAGGTGGGAGAGTTGGCTCCCTCGGTTGCAGCACCGGGGTGGGAGTGTTACTCCCTCGGACGCAGTGCCGAGGTGGGAGCTAGGCTCTCTCGGTTTCTGTGCGTGCAGGGGAGACGGCCAGCGGGGAGACAGGAGAGTCCTCGCTACGGGGTGCAGGTGAGGTGATTATAGCACAGACTATGCACTTTCTTTGGCTTCACTGAGGAGCCACGGCTTTCATATTCATTCATTCTGGCATATATTATTCTTTTATTCATTTATTCATTAATTTTGACCGCGCAGCATTGGAGCATCATTGTGGGGGCCCCTCTCCCATTTTTTTTTACGGAGGAATAAGACTGGTAGTCTTGGAATTAATGATTTTGTCGTTACGATCCTGCAAGCTGTCATTACGATCTGAGTGCATTGTGTTCCACATATGACCGTGATACCATTAGCAATAGGTTTTCCCAGTACAACTTGCCAGCGATGCTAGAGCTGGGCTGTTACTTGTTACAGCGTTCATATGTGAGCTTAGCAATAGGGATCCCCCTTCATTCATTTTACCACAATTGTTATTTATCAGTCTGCCACTTACCTTCATTGGTGTTATACATATGGTTGCTAAATTGGGCTTATTAAGCTTTAAGAATTACGTAATCCTATATAGGTTGAGTCTCAGCAATGTGGTCCAAACTTCATTTGATTAGGGCTGTTTATTCGTTACAGCTGTGAAGTATATTGATTTGTTCCAATCAGGACTGGTCAGGGAACACCACGTGGAATTTTAAAATTGTTTGTGTGATTTTTAGTTTGTGTCACCTATATCACTTATGGTTTTTCACTGAAAAAAATATAAAAACACATATTATTGTGGTGTGCACCACAAATGTACTATCTGTGGATGATTCTGTGACTTTGTCACACTCTCATTCAGTTGTTAAAACTAAAGGAAAATATGGACTAGCTTCATCCCCCTCACAACTCACCCCCATCTTCGGGAACCCGGACTTCCCACCCGGGTGCTCCCGTACAAATTTGGTCAATTTCTGGACCTAAACATCAGAATGGTTGCGGATCTGCTGGAAAGTGATGAGGTACTGTCCTTCCAAGAGCTCAAAAATAAATTCTCTTCCCCAGACCTCCCCATCTTCAAATACCTACAGATAAGGCACTTCCTGCGAGCCCTATCCCCAAACCATAAATTCCCAGCGCGGACCAGATTCGAAACCCTCTACCTAAAAGGGGAATATCAGAGAGGATTAATCTCCGAAATCTACAGAACAATAGAGGCTTCCCACCCCCCCCCCCCCCCTCGCATTCACATATGCAAAAATGGAGCGCCGACTTAAACACCCCAATAGACCTGGAAGACTGGGAGGATATCTGGGAATCTGCCTCCAAAACATCAATTTGTTCTATCACCAAAGAAAATATATATAAAAACCTATTCCAGTGGTACCTCACCCCGAGTAGACTGAGCCAGATCTTCCCAGACACAACAGACTTGTGCTGGAGAGGATGTGGTCAAAGGGGGGACATGCCCCATATTTTGTGGGCATGCCCAAAGATCCAGAGGTTCTGGACCAGGATCCAGAAACTCCCGATTGAAACCATGGGACTGGAGATCCCCCTGGACCCTCTGACATACATGCTGGGAAAACCAATTGAAGACCTCCCTGCCCCAATGGCCAGATTGACCTCGGCGATCCTAACGGCCGCAAGATGCTGTGTCGCGGCGGCCTGGAAACAAATAAAAGCCCCCTCCAGGAGAACGGTAATAAAGAGAATAGACATGGTCATGAACATGGAGAGACTGACAGCCATGCTAAAACCGAGAATGCACCACTTCTATAAAACCTGGGAACCCTGGCCAGGCTCAGGCGCTCCGTCACTACTACAAGCCCTGATCCAGATATGACACCCCCTGGACTAAAGGGGCCGAGAGTCCCATCCAGCCCAGCCCTCGCTCCCTCTCTCCCCCCCCCCTCTTTATCCCCATGTCGTTCCCAACTATCCACCCGACCCCTGTCGTTCCCCATCTTTTTTTTCTACAAAAAAGGGGGAAAAAAGTTTTTTTGAGTGTCTCAATGTATTTCGCAGTCATGTGCCTATGACCCGAAATCATCAACCAAGCTGTGACAGTTATTTTTACCTGTATGTACCTTGCAAGATACCAATAAAGGAAAAAAAAAGATTTAAAAAAAAAAAAAAAAACACTTCAATGTTACACTCTGTTCCAAATATACAGTAAAACCCATAGAGAAAAGTCTCAGCTTAACAAGCACATCACTGTCAATGTCTCATTAAACTTACTTCAAAGTTATAGTCCATGTGAAAAAGGAAGACTACGATAGAAAAACATTATTTTGTTTTCTGCATACTGTAGCTAAAGATAAAATGACAGGCATATGTAATACATTAATACAGATACATTTTTGAATGCAGGGAACAAAATACACAAGAAACATGAAATTAATTAAAATAATGCATGTTAACCAAACTTTTTTCTGGGTTAACTCTGTATATACTAAACTTATAACTTTCAGAATTCAACTCATTTGAATATGATTAAGAGGAGAAACTGAGCTGCGGCACGTTGAAAAAAAAATGCTAGTGCTTGTGCTTGTCTTAAAGCATCAAAACTACATTTCCCCCTGCCCCCACCCTTTTTTTGTTCTTTTTTTTCTTATTTTAAAATATACAGCATGTGACAATATATAATTCTACATTCTTAGCTAAGATGGCAATCGTTTGATGTTCCTGTTATAAAGATGTAAAAATCCTGATTGTGTGCCTAACATAATGGTCGCCTTTCAATTTCAATCAATCCTTCAGTCAGTGTAACTCAGCAACTTCAATGTATCTTGATATTACTAATGTAACATTGTATTATAGTTTACAGCTCAAACTGCTGGGAACATTAGCATCAAATTATACATATTAATTTATTTAATTGATTGGCCAGTGGTTTTATTTCTTTAATTGATTGGTTGGCTAGTGGCTTTATTTATGTAATTGATTGATTGCTTATTGCTTTTAATTTGACAGTTTGGGGGTTTATGTGCTTGTTGCATACTGTAGGTTTTGTTATTGTGTATTTTGGATAGTCAGGCTTTTGTATTAGAGTGACCATTGACTGCTATAGTACAGTAACTTATAATGCCCATATTATATGGGTATGATGTACTACTACAGCAATCAATGGGTACAGGGTGGGTATAGTGGGTCTGGCTGAGTGGTTAGGCCTCCCGGATGGGTAGCGGGGCAGGGTGGGTTAACCCCTTAATTACTATTGCGGTTATTAACCACTAAGGCAGGCCTGCACAACTCGTAAAGCGAGAAGGGCCGAACTGCTCCAAGGAAAAAAAAATTTGGGCCGCACAGGTAAAATCATCATCATCATCTCTCCTCCAGCCCCTCTCATCATCATCATCATCATCATCATCATCCTCATATATCTCCCCCAGCACCCCTCATCATCATCCTCATATCCCCCCCAGAACCCCTCACTATCAACCTTTGCGATACTCCCCATCTATCTCTCATACCCCCATCTCTCCCCCTCACCCACACACATAATACTCCCTCTCCACATCAAACACACAATACCCCCCTGCACACCACACACATCCCACCCCCCTGCACCTCACATCCTTCTCCCCCCTGCACCTCACATCATTCTCCACCCCTGCACCTCACATAATTCTCCACCACTGCACCTCACATCACTCTCCACCCCTGCACCTCACATCACTCTCCCCCCCTGCACCTCACATCACTCTCCCCCCTGCACCTCACATCACTCTCTCCTCCTGCACCTCACATCACTCTCCCCCCCTGCACCTCACATCACTCTCCCCCCCTGCACCTCACATCACTCTCCCCCCCTGCACCTCACATCACTCTCCCCCCCTGCACCTCACATCACTCTCTCCCCCTGCACCTCACATCACTCTCCCCCCCTGCACCTCACATCACTCTCCCCCCCTGCACCTCACATCACTCTCCCCCCCTGCACCTCACATAATTCTCCACCCTTGCACCTCACATCATTCACCCCCGCACCTCCAATCACCCCCTTGCACCTCCAACCACCCTCCCCTGCACCTCCAATGACCCCCCCCTTCATCTCCAATGACCCCCCCTGCACATCCAATGACCCCCCCTGCACATCCAATGACCCCCCTGCACCTCCAATGACCCCGCTGCACCTCCAATGACCCCCCCTGCACCTCCAATGACCCCCCCTGCACCTCCAATCACCCCCTGCACCGCCAATCACCCCCTGCACCTCCGATGACCCCCCTGCACCTCCAATGACCACCACCGCACCTCACGTCAATGCACCTCACTGCACCTCACTGGACCTCACCTCACCTCACTGGACCTCACCTCACCCCCCTGCACCTCACCTCAATGCACCTCACATCACCCCCCTGCACATATCCACGTTGGGATCAGGCGGGGGAGCGGCCGCAGAAGAGCTCAGCTGGCTGTGACTTCCCCCTCCGTCCCACGTTGCGAGCGAGGGGTGGGGGGGGGGGAGGGAGCAGGGAGCGGGCCCTGCGCATGCGCGCGGGGAATCGCCACCATTTTTTATTTATTTATTTAAATCTCATCGCGGGCCACACAGAAAGGCCAGGCGGGCCACATGCGGCCCGCGGGCCATTTGTTGTGCAGGCCTGCTCTAAGGTGATTAAGGGGCTAGGGGCCATTAGAATATATTTTGCTATGTTTTTTTCTGACAACGGAGGACATGGCCATGCAGTAAGCTGATGAGGATGCCCTTCATATTGCCAGGGGTAAGTAGAACGGTTTTTATTTACTTTATTTATGCTGCATGGCTAATGTTGTGTTTAATAATGGGCAAATAATCAATTCTCCATATCTGGATAATAGTTATTTTGCCCATTACTGTACTGTATGTGTTTTGTATTTATTGAAATGTAGGCCATATTTATTTTTTTAAATACAGGAATGGTACCGCAGGCCTGCGGGGACACATGGGGACCACTCGAGGGCCCCCGGACGCCAACAGGTACCACCCAAGGATGCCTGGATGTGCACGGGGAGCACCTGAGTACCCATGGGTAATACCTGCAGGGAAGAACCGGGGGCCCCACAGACACCCGTGGGAACCACCCGAGGGCCCCCAGACACCCGTTGGGTCAACCCAGGTACCACCAGACACCTGCGGGGACCACCCATGGACCCCATTAAACATTACAGTAATGTAGCAGGGGTTCTCCGGAGCTGAACCGCATTGGTTTCAGGTCCGGGTACCCCCTACATCTCGAGATACAGGCCCTGTTATGGGGTGCCGGTATCTCCTCTGCATTGAAACGTCTTGCGTCACGTGATCAGGACATTTCAATGCATAGGAGATACTGGCACCCCATAACGGGGCCTGTATCTCGGGAAGCAGGGGGTCCCCGGACTTGAAATCAATTCAGTTCAGCTCCGAAGAGCCCCTGCTATATTACTATAATGTTTAAAATTAAATAAACCCCCCGCGATCACCTGTGAGAGGCACGCAGTTAGAGTGACATATTCAGCTTCTTGCTGCGCGTCTATTACAGAAAGGCAGACCCCAGTGGGACTCACACAGCAGGGAGCGCTGCTGTGTTAATCCAATGAGCCATTATGTATGCAGCGGCAAAACTTGTGAATATATCACAACCTACACGCGGCACTATGCAAAATGTACCCAGGTAAATGTTCGGATAACGGCCGCTGCATCACAACATCGTTTATATTGACCAATGAAGAACATAACATTTGTAGGTATTGCTAATTGTTTACTTTGACGAGATTGGCAGGCTTGAATCATGTTTTGATCAAAAAATGCAACCACATGACTCCCTTGTCACACAGACTTATGTTCTAAATATCAAAATGTCACTGGTATATTTTAGCCCAATTGGTAAGAGCGCAGGAATTGTTCTTTGTTTTCCATAAATGTAAGGCCAATCATTTTACCTGCTGTATACTTCACAAAGGGAGGAGCGCAGGTAATATGTACAGTATTTATTTTTCATAAATATTAGGTCAATTATTTTCCATGCTGCATACTCCATAAGGGCATTTCATTATAGTGTTACTGATACATTTCATCATAGGGGTAGGTTTTGGCTCACCTGGTTTCTGTTTTAATAAACAGTTCATTGGATGTGTATGGATCCTTCCTTCAGGGTAGAGCTCCCAACCAATTCTCCAATTAACATAACGGTATTATACACCTCATTGTCAGTTTTCACTCTCCACTGAAGAGTAGGTGAGGGTTTATGGCTGACAGAAAGAGGAGATACGTTTAAATGTAATATTTCACACTAGGTTATTTGTGCACTCACCGCTTACCTTTTAACTACACAAAATCACAAATAAGCATATGCTTCATTTATTTAACCCCTTCAGGGCAGTTTTCACATACTTCATATGTTTAGTCCATAGGACAATAACAAATTGCATATATTCAGTGTACTGTAGGTGAAAAAGAATAGGTATGCAACCCAAAAAACAGCTTAATTGTGTTAAAAAAACAGTGTATATCAGTGAAACAACAGTATTGTCAACCCCTATATCGTATTGAAATATGCAAACAATATTAGACACAACCCGATTATGAAGAGATAGTGAAAAAATATATACATATAAATATATTAAAACATACAAAACCGTAGGTAAATTGGCGTATGCTGCTATGATTAAAGAGTGGCTCTGCACTCCCATGAACTAGAGATAAAAGACAAGAAAAAAGCGCAAAGTGCAAATAGTGAAGTAAATTCAAAAAACGTGTTTAGTATAAAAAAGGGGGTAAGTATTCTGCGTACATCAATATAAAAGAACATTCAAATATACGTGTAACATTTCACGATTTTACCACACACTGGCATCAGGGTGGGCAGTAGAAGAAAATCCCTCTGGTGAGTAGTCCTCTACAGTTTCCAGATGTCATCTGGGTCTCTTACGGTTGTGACGATGGGGAGGATTTGGCCCGGGATTAACGGGGTTACACCCCAATTGGCCACCCTCTAACCTCACCAGGGAGACAAAGGGTTTACTGGGCTGAGGCCCAGAAATGTGATTTAACCCTTGTTATAACCTGACAATGTGTGTTCCACTGTTCCCCTGTTTTATTGTAATGCCAGTGTCTGCACCACACACACTGGGGCTTAAGGGGTTAATAAGCTACAGTTTAAGAAAATACAACTGTATTGTGTCTTTTCAGAAAATCTGGACTTCAAAAGGCTTGATTGAAGTTGAATGTGAAAAGCAGAAGGGGTTTTAGTGTACAGTATGTTAATACCTGTTTGCAGGAAGCTAGAGTGGGTTGTGAGCGTTATAACTCACACTTACAAACGCCTCTGCTTCAAGAGGTCTGGGGCATTGAGTGTGTAATCTATAACCAGGTGACAAATGTCCCCTACCCAGGGGTCCCTGCTTCAAAGGATTTATTGATGGGGGCAAGGGGTGCGGCTACCCAAGGAGAAAATCAGAATGGGTGACCTTATTAAATATAAGAATATTATGAGATGTCCTTGGCTGAACGTGCTAAGAGTTACATAGGTGTATTCGTGGGACTTAGCCCCTACTAATGATTCTAAACACTTGATATCTAACAGATACTAAGAGCCAGATATTAATATCTCTCTTAATTTTAGTACTACATGGTAATATTTAGTCTCATTGGGAGCATCAGGTGTGACTCACGGGCCAGTAAGTACTACTGAACTGAAGTTATGAAGTTATTTACAGGGTATATGGGATTTTGAGTCTGTTGTGAAAACTGCAAACTCCCTCTGTTATGATAATGAGCAGGAAGAACATCTTGCTAGAATTTACATAGCCTGGTGATCAAAGGCTAAAGTACCTAATTGTTTATGTTGGAGGCAGGAACTAGGAACTGTTTGGTTTTTAAGTGTGATATCTTGCAAGTCCAAAATCAGCTTCAAAGAGCTTCAAAAGGACTTTTGCTAGACGGCTCGGCGCCGTGAGTGTAGAGAAGGGTTAAAATTATATATAAGTCAGAGTTACCCCTTACTCAGTGTCTTCATGCAAATGTCCTTCATGTGTCTTCATGACCTGCCTGTCTTGCTGTGATGTCAGCTGAAATATGGAAGAAATGGCCCATTCTGTATCCTGATGGCTTTCTTGTCCTAATCTTTAAGTAAGTGTCTATATTTTGCCTGTTATTTGTATAATCTGTTGTGTTCACCTTTATCAAGGAATAAATTATATTTTATCATATCTAACTCTCGTCCCAATTCAACCCAGTTATATATATTATATTATATATTTTTTGTGTATTATTAATAGCCTGTCGCAAAGCTCCCGTCACAACGGTGACTACAGCTTGGATGCTTGGATGCTTGCTACAAGCTGTAGTCACCGTGAGAGACCCAGGTGACATCTGGAAACTGTAGAGGACTACTCACCAGAGGGATTTTCTTCTACTGCCCACCCTGATGCCAGCTGTGTGGTAAAATCGTGTAATGTTACACGTATATGCGAATGTTCTTTTATATTGATATACGCAGAATACTTACCCCCTTTTTTATACTAAACACGTTTTTTGAATTTACTTCACTATTTGCGTTTTGCGCTTTTTTCTTGTCTTTTTTTCAGTGTTGGTACCTGCGAAACAGAAACCTTGATGAAGTTGACAGGCTTAAATCATGTATTGATCAGAAGATGCAACCACTCTTTGTTACACAGTCTTAGGTTCTAAATGTAAAAATGTCACTAGTATTTTTTAGTCCAATTGGTAGGAGAGCAGGAATTCTTTGTTTTCCATTGCTAGTTGTTTGAATTTTGTTGTTGTTATAATTCCAGAGTGCTCTAGGATCCTTCTGACTTTGAGAGTTAAACTTAATGAAATATACAGTATGTAGGCACCAAATAAATACACCTACATGTTGACAATATACAATGAAAATAAATGTCCTCAACACTTCTGGGCAACTAGGAAAATCATTTGTCAAATAAGTAATTTTAAAAGCTATCTAGTCATTAATGGTCCACATTTGCCAAGAAAGCGATGGCACATTTGCCCATAATGGAGCAAGTCTGGGTGCTGGAATGATAACACATCCCTAAGGCACAGTGGTAAGATTACAAACTGAAAGAATATCAAACAGGAGACAGCATAAATGCAACCATTTTCTAAACTGTGTTTGTTCTTGTTTTGCGCAAGAAATGTAATATAAATGATTATGATATCCAAAAATTACATGTAGGCATAATTGGTTGCCCTAAGAATTGGATCTTGGAACACTTTCAAACAAAGGGAACCAATGGTTTCCCTTTCAACTTATCCAGGCATTCCTTAGAATACCACAGATTCAGATCAAGATTCAATGGTTATGTTGCTGTAGAGTACTGAAGAATACCTCAACAAATAACTATATATATATATATATAACTATATATATATATATATATATATATATATATATATATATATATATATTTGTAATAAAAATTTTTTTTTTTATCACTGCTTATTCTTTGGGAAACTTGGTTTACCATTAGTGCTTCTAGTAATCATCTGTATTATTTTCATGCGCTAGGGTGTTTTCCCCTTTTTTCTAGCACATTTTTGGGGGTTTGAGATTACCCATTTCACTCAGGCTGCAGAATATATATTTGATATAGTATTGTTTATATTTAGAGGTTAAGAGATTAGCGCCTTGATATTTCTATTGTTCGCTTCACTCCAAACAGCTCTGGCCAATGCTGTACACACAGACCACAGCAACATTGGATACTCAAGACCCCTGCACTGAGTCTCCTCAATTCCCTTCTACTGACTCCCTGCCAGCTCTTCCTTTACAAGGGCTCTGCCCTGTCAGCACACAGCCTTCACAAAGAATATCCAGTCCTGAACGACCATCTGTACATCACTGTTTTACATCCTTTAAGAGGAACGTATATAGGACTTATGCAATAAACTGTGCATACATAAATAACTACACCATATCATTGCATAATGGTGGCCTTAACCTTTATTTAAAAGCAGCCAAATCTACTCTTAGTGTCACAAATAGTATTTTTTATTTAAGAAGAAAAGAAAATATAACATCAGGGTGCTGTACTTTGCATTATCATATCTTCCTATAACAGTTTTTGAGGGCCTGCATAATTGATAGGTTTGCTCAGAAACTGTTTACTCACCATGCCTTAATGCAACTAAATGAATAAGAACAGAAGTACTGTGTTTGAAGTAGGTTTCGGCTAAGTCTATATTTGACAGGTAATTTGATAAGGGAATTAAATTGGATAACAATTCTTTGAGAAAAAAGTAATCAATGCATAGAGGATAATAAAGCTCTGGGATAATTAGGCCATTTTACGGATTGCAAAACGTAACTGGTTTGGTATTCTTTTTGGCAGTTAACAACAAGAAGCAGAAGGTTCTTACAATTACTCTGCATTGGTAAAACAGACTGAAAAGCCTTCTTAGTACATCAGCCCAGTACATGCATATCATATTCAACCCATCCAATCCTCTGTGAAATGCCTGTGGACAAAATAACACTCAAAAATATTTTGTCAGGCAACACAAGGCTTTTCAGATTTTACAGTCCCATAAGATATTAGTCATTACCGCTTTTCTCTGCTAAGCGCAACCCTTTCAATAGGATACCTTATAAGTTCATAAAGATGAAGCCAGTGTGACATCTGGGTTTATAATATGAATGCCCAGATTTTGCACTGTTTTGATCACAGGAGTCAGAGCAAGACCTACAGTAGCTTCTAAATTAGTATTCTGGCTATGACATTTCCTCTGCGTGTCTCTTTGTGTTTTTGTTTTTATTGTGTCTACTGTATATGTAATTGTGGCTATATATGTTTCTATATATACACTTACTGTGTCTCAAATTACCTATGACGTGTTAAATCTTCATTGATATTAATCACTGATTGGGATTATATAAGGGCTATCACCCCCCTCACATTTTAACCCTTGATTAAATCATAATTTAGAGCAACAAAACACATAGGGCTTGTTTTTGGTTCTTTTGGACTCTCCACTGTGGTGTCATCATGTTCGTGGAAGAAAGAGTTGTGGAATCCTGACTGAGTTGCAGAGAAATTGGAGGAAGACTTTTGCAGTTACACTCCTCGAATCTCATCCAAAAGCAGATATACGTCATCGGCCTACCCAGGAGTGGTGTTCCCGGCTCTGGTCCCTGGTTATGCATCGTACTGATGGCACCGTAGATTGTCTTCTCTTGTGCTTTTACCTTCGGCGTTTGTGAGGTACTGGATTTTATTTGTGTCTGATTAAAACCTTTTTATACTGATTTACGCTATGGATCTTGCGCTTTCCTCTTTTGTTTTTTGTTTTATAGATTGTGTGGTGGAAGTGTTTTTTTTCCTGCGGGGTGCGGCCTAGTGTCTCCAGTTTTTACAACAATACTCTTTTTTTTTGGACTATCACAGACATCATATTTACACTTTTTTATATACGTTATGCCAAATTAGGTGTAACTATATAGGAACAAACTATCCCTAAGTCTGCTGTAGGTGTACTATATAGGAACAAATCCTCCCTAAGTCTGCTGGTCAGAAAGCGCATCACACAGCAGATGCTGATGCCAATTATAGACTATGGGGACATGGAGACAAACTCACCTTGGCAAACTTGATACCCTCTACAACTTAATATGCCGCTTTGTCCTCCAATGCAATTACAACACACATCACTGTGAAATGCTCAAAGAACTAGACTGGCCATCACTTGAATACAAAAAAAGATAGGGGTGCCCAATCCTACATCCAATTGACAAAACATATATGGTAATAAGTATAAAGTTTAAATACTTCAATAATAATAATAATTACTTGGTTATCTATTTAAACCCTTTGGACAAAGCGTCGTAAGCCTGCATACCAAACGTCAACGTATAACCAAAAATGCAGGTCCTACACTACACTGTGAGCCCTTCCCTTTACCTCTGTATGAGGGGAAAGAACCATAGTAGGTCCTGTTCTTGCAGCAAAGTGAAAAGACCTCCCAAGTAAAAAGGGCGAGGAGGAGTGAGCTCTGGGGGGAGGTGCCACCTACCTCCATACAGCTGTTACCAGTCAGAAATTGATAACACACATTCCCAGCTAGCTCAAACTCCTACATCCACCACATCATGAATATATATTTATGTCAAAGAGTGCTACTGAGCGTGGCAAATGTATATAACAAAAGACAGGGGTGCCCAATGCTACATCCAATTGACAAAACATGTATGGTAATAAGTATAACGTTTAAATACTTCAATAACAATAATAGAAGCTGCCCTTCCTTTTCAATCCTGATCCTGTGTGAGCAAGTAATTACTCTCCCATGCCTCTACCATGCTTCTCTGATGCCCCCATGCCTCTATGATGCCCCCCCATGCCTCTCTGATGCCCCCCCCATGCCTCTCCGATGTCCGTGCTGGACACAGTGATCGGGACATGAAGCGGGACTCCCGGTACCGGTTTCGCTTAGTCTTGCGGGATTTGGAGTGCTTCCTCATCCACTCTATCTCCCGCAAGCGGCTCAGTTTCTTGTTGTGTTTGGGCCCCCCTTGTCTCCTGTAAGTGAGTGTGTGTGTGAGTATGTGTGTGTGTCTGTGAGTGTATACAGACACCCACCCACAGTCAGTCACCTACCTACCCACCCACCCAGTCAGTCACCTACCCACTCAGTCAGTCCCCTACCCACTCAGTTAGTCATCCATCCACTCAAGTGTCAGTCATAGGCAACCACCCAAGTGTCAGTCATAGTCACCCACCCAAGTGTCAGTCACCCTTCTCTCTCTGTCACCACTCTATCTCTGTCACCCTCTCTTTCTGTCACTCTCTCTGTCACTCACTCTCTCTCTGTCACTCACTCTCTCTATCTCTCTCTCTCTGTCACTCACTCACTCTCTCTCTCTCTCTCTGTCACTAACTCTCTCGCACCCTCTCTCTCTGTCACCCTCTCTCTGTCACTCTCTCTCTGTCACTCTCTCTCTGTCACCTTCTCTCTGTCACCTTCTCTCTGTCACCTTCTCTCTGTCATCCTCTCTCTGTCATCCTCTCTCTGTTACCCTCTCTCTGTCACCCTCTCTCTGTCACCCTTTCTCTGTCACCCTCTCTCTGTCTCTCTATCTCTCTTTCACCCACATTCTCTGTCTCTGTCACCCACACTCTCTGTCACCCACCCTCTCTGTCTCTCTCTATCACACTCTCTATCTCTCTCTCTCTCTCTCTCTATCTCTCTATCTCTCACCTTCTCTCTCTCTCTGTCTCTCTCTCACCAACTCTATCTCTCTGTCTCTCTTTCTCTCACCCACTCTGTCTCTCTCTCACCCACTCTCTCTTTCACCAACTCTCTCTCTCTCTCTCTGTATATCTCTCTCACCCTCTATCTCTCTCTCTCTCTCTCTGTCTCACCCACACACTCTCTCTCTGTCTCAGCCACACTCTCTCTATCACACACTATCTCTCTCTCTGTCTCACCCACACACACTCTCTCTCTGTCTCACCCACACTCTCTCTCACCCACACTCTCTCTCTCACCCGCACTCTCTCTCTCACCCACACTCTCTGGATATCTTATTTACCCTATATATCTTAACTGCCCTATACCAACACCAAATTAACCTATACTGCTTTCATCCAGATCTGACTCAAGCTTCACATGGAAGACATTCAAATCCCCCCTAACTCAGAAGACAGGTAGTGAACACCTCCCCTCCAACATATAACATTGCAGGAATGAGGGTACCTGGACATTAAGGTACCAATCTCTTTCACCAACTCTCTCTCTCTCTCTCTGTATATCTCTTTCACCCTCTATCTCTCTCTCTCTGTCTCACCCACACACTCTCTCTCTGTCTCACCCACACTCTCTCTCACACACACTATCTCTCTCTCTGTCTCACCCACACACTCTCTCTCTGTCTCACCCACACTCTCTCTCACCGACACTCTCTCTCACCCGCACTCTCTCTCTCACCCGGACTCTCTCTCACCCGCACTCTCTCTCTCACCCGCACTCTCTCTCTCTCACCCACACTCTCTCTCTCATCCACACTCTCTCTCACCCACACTCTCTCTCTCGCCCATACTCTCTCTCTCTCTCACCCACACTCTCTCTCCCTCTCTCTCTCTCACCCACACTCTCTCTGTCTCACACTCTGGATCTAGATATCTTATTTACCCTATATATCTTAACTGCCCTATACCAACACCAAATTAACCTATACTGCTTTCATCCAGATCTGACTCAAGCTTCACATGGGAGACATTCGAATCCCACCTAACTCAGAAGACAGGTAGTGAACACCTCCCCTCCAACATATAACATTGCAGGAATGAGGGTACCTGGACATTGAGGTACCAATCTCTTTCACCAACTCTCTCTCTGTATATCTCTCTCACCCTCTATCTCTCTCTCTCTCTCTGTCTCTCTCTCTCTGTCTCACCCACACACTCGCTCTCTGTCTCACCAACACACTCTCTCTCTGTCTCACCCACACTCTCTCTCTCACACACTATCTCTCTCTCTGTCTCACCCACACACTCTCTCTCTCTCTCTGTCTCACCCACACTCTCTCTCACTGACACTCTCTCTCTCACCCGCACTCTCTCTCTCACCCACACTCTCTCTCTCTCACCCGCACTCTCTCTCTCATCCACACTCTCTCTCTCACCCACACTCTCTCTCTCTCACCCACACTCTCTGTCTCACCCATACTCTCTCTCACCCACACTCTCTCTCTCACCCACACTCTCTTTCTCTCACCCACACTCTCTCTCCCTCTCTCTCTCTCTCACCCACACTCTCTCTGTCTCACACTCTGGATCTGGATATCTTATTTACCCTATATATCTTAACTGCCCTATACCAACACCAAATTAACCTATACTGCTTTCATCCAGATCTGACTCAAGCTTCACATGGGAGACATTCGAATCCCACCTAACTCAGAAGAGAGGTAGTGAACACCTCCCCTCCAACATATAACATTGCAGGAATGAGGGTACCTGGACATTGAGGGACTGCAGATCAGATAACATCCCTGGCGGGATTGCTGCTTTAGATATTGTGAAGTGGGGGAGTGGGGGTGTCCAGACACTGGCTAAGAGGTTCAGGAAACTAGTCATTCACATGTGGCTTTTTTTTGTTTCTTGGTGCCATTGTCTTCTAGCACCTCCCTGAGGAAGGTCCTTCCTGGACCGAAACGTTGAGTTTAAGTGTGCTGTTTGTCATCTCTTAATACAGCTTTGTTTTCTTCATTTTGGTGTGCTGCCTTTGTGTCTTCGTGCCTGGGAAGACAGGGTTGCTTTATTGAATATAATGGAGCATGCACCCTAACATTGTTTATTTTGCTTGGAGTGCCGGTTGCCCATATATATATATATATATATATATATGTATATATATATATATATATATGTATATATATATATATATATATATACACACAGACACATACTGCACCGACACACTTTATTCGAGCAAATACCCAGTATGTACCTGGCAGATACCTGGAATGCGCCGCTCCTCACCTCTGACAAGCCCCGTTGCTTTTGCCTTCCCAGCCTGGGTTCATGCCTGGCTGACGGGCGGCTGATCTGTTAAATGATAATGATTAGGATTTAATAGGCTGCAATGCTTCGCGTGTCTACCAGATGGCATAAATTCATGAATTGTAATGCAGTATATATATATATATACTGTGCAGTATTGCAGCCAGTGGGAATAAAATGCTTCAATCCCTGCCTGGAAAATAACCCAATGCACTCGGGCAGAAAACAGTCACAAACCTCAATACACCCGGGTATACCCGAATTCGTGGGACTAGCCGAGCTCGAATAAAGTGTGTCGCCAGTGTATTTATATAATGTGATACCATCACTGTCCTCTAGGTGCGGGAATAGGACAGCTATGGGACTTTCCAATGCACAGAGAGTTAATCTCCCTAGAGAAGCCAGCAGCAGCTGCTAACTAATAAACTAATCTCCATTTATGTCTATATCAGGCTTTTGCCATAAGGTGGACTGCCTTTGAGTTTTACAGATGGCTCTTTCTACTTACTAACTAATTGAGCAGGCTGAACTGCTGATTGAACATGGAAGTTTTTTTTAAGGCAGAGACAGAGAGCTACCATTGAGAGACTGCTGTCCCAGAGAAGGGAACAGAGAAGATTTCTCCCCAGCTGTGGCACAGCCCCCTAGGCCCGCTGGACGGTGGTTGCGGAGCCCGCTGGGACTTCCTAGACTGTTAATCCCACAAAAAAGAAAGAAGGATTCAAGGCCGTGCTGAAGTGGGGATGTCCTGTCCTTAACCTTGGACTTACTGAGGAGATATTCTCTGAGCTCTCGTGGGGCCGAGCTCCCCAAGGAAGGATGCAAAACCGTGCTAATGCGGGGACGTCTGCTCCAAACCCTGGAGTAACAGATAAGCAAAATACGTTATTGCTGTGTTCAGAGACTTTATATGTTCAGCTATAGTTGTACCTTTTTGGGGTGGTAACCAGCTTAGCTGTCCATCCAGGCAGTAAGGGTTGAAGCTGACTGTGTAGCTAGTCTCCTAAGAGGAGTAGTAGATTATTTTATGAATTTGTTTTGTCTTAAGGGACAGTGGGCCTGGTAGTATATTATTTGTCCTTGTAATAAACGCCATATAGAGAAATACTACATTTCCTGCCTTAAATCTGGAACATAAGATCCTACGCTGTGACAGAGACATCACAATATATATATATATACTGACCCCCCCAACAGGTCAGGTTTTCCTGGTATCACAACTTCAGCACAGGTGGCTCATCAGAAGCTCAGTACAGTATAAGACTACAGTAAATCACAGACTGAGACACCTATGCTGCAGCAGGGACTGATTGAGTCACCTGTGCTGAAGCAGGGATATAATGATAATCTGATCTGGAGTTGAGAATGTATTATCTGCTGGCTGTGCTGAAACCAACCCCAACAGGTCAGGTTTTCCTGATATCACATCTTCAGCACAGTTTGCTCAATCAGAGGCTCAGTATAAGACTACAGTAAGTAGTCTACAGTCTACAGTTCAGTTAGTTGTACTCTTGACGATCGGTGGGAAATTTAACATAAAGGAATCACTGCGTGAGATCATGCGTATGGGTAAAGATAGAGTTCAGGAAACAGCTCTTTAATGGACTGTCTGTTACCTTGAATGCAAAGCATGAAACATTTCAGTGTGAAATTGTATTAAAGTCGATAGTGATAATATGATTAAATAGTATCTATCATATACAGTACAATATAAATGTATAAAAGTGTAAAAAACTAAAAAAAAAAGTAAGTTTACAATATAGTGATTTTCGACCATCATCTTCATCGTCTTATTGTTAATCAATTTGACGTGTTCAATTCTGGAGATAAAAAAGACACTGATTTAACGACGTATAGAGGTCGTGTATAGTAAAGGTGCGCATGCATGTACTCACGCACTAGTGCACATGTATCAATGGATTTACGGGCTGGGTGTTCACGTCAGTGAGAACAAAAGTTAATACAATATTGTACTTTATATTTACCTTCCTTTGAAACCTTTAGAAACTAAATTGATGATTTCTGAAAACATAAAATCAATGCTTTAAGTTCTCAACATACACCTAGTGTGTAACAGACTGCGCATGTGTGTATTCACACTGTAATGCGCATGTACCAATGCATTTACGGGCTGGCAATTCGTGTCATAACAAAAGTTAATAATACTGTATATTATATTCACCTTCATTAAAAACCACACCAACTTTGCAGATGATACTGGAACAGGCCATTTAACCATATTAACCATAGAGGCAAAATCAGGTTGAGATTGTTGCTGATAGTAGTCTGTTAGATCCCAAAAGGTATATTCAGGTTGGGGCGGAGGCGGAGGGTTCCTGTTGATACGCTTGAAACTCTTGCAACTATTGAAACTCAGATTGTTGCTCATCAGATAGTGGCTCATAGCAAGATTGGGAGGTACAATTATTCAATGTTTCAGTCCCGGTCCCGCTTCTAGCTCATACCCTCCTCCTTTTGCAATGACCAATAACCCTGTTTAATCCATGGGCAAGCGTTGTACGAACAAAACAATAATTACTTGACAAAATACATCGAACTGTGTTCTTCCATCCATGGCCAGGGGAATTTTTGAAGTATTCATAATTGCCAGTTTTATAGTCATATATTTCTGATACAGTGGCTTTCTTATTTGCTCGATCATTAATTGCTAAAAAGATCATATATGGAAAACGATCTTTTGGTCCTGTTAAAGCACAAGACATATTGCAAAAATTGTCCTATTTTCCTTTAAAGTGTCTCTGTATCTGTGTGCCCAAAAAGCAAACTGAAAAAGTGTATATTTTTCAATCTTGTACAAGGATACTGCAACAAAAAACGCAACTCAAATTTGATGACGCTTAGCGTGCTCAAGGCTAAATAACAATGGGTTCTGGTAAGACATTCTGAACTTTAGCATCAGGAGACAGGCACCTGTTCTGCGAATTGTAAATTGTAGCGCACTGAACCCCCTCCTCCGCCCCCCCCTCCATAGGCAAAAAAAAAATCACTTTGCCATCTGCTGGACAGGCGACAAAATACATACAAACAAATCCTAATTTCATCTGACATATCCCTGTTAAAAACAGGTGTGAAAATCAACACGTAGAGTTGCCAAGAGTTAAATGGGATGTATATTGATTATATCTTCAAAACAAGAGATGTCCGCTCTTTTGTTGAGGAAGGCCAGAAAAACAAAAAGGCCATATCTGTATTTGTCATTATAACTCTGTACCCAGGACACTTGAAAACAAGAGGTAACTCTCAATGTATTACTTCCTAGTAAAACCTTTTTATAAATAAATATATTTGTCCTTGTCATTAGCGATTTTATTTCTCCCTCCCCTCCCCTTTTTCCCCCTCCCCTTTTGCACTGTTTTAATTTTATTTTATATATTTTTTGTCTGGGTTCTTTTTGTCTGTCTGTTTGGTGTTCCTTTTTTGAATTTGTTTGTTGGTCCATTGTCTATTTTGTTTCATTGTTTTTTGTTGGCAATTTGTTGTCACACTTGGTATTGCTGTATCATCTCCTGTACAGATTTCATCATTTTCCACATTGATGCAAATAGTGTCATTTGTTTTTTCTATTTCCCCTGAAAATTTTTTGTCTCACTAGACAAAACTCACTTGTATATTGCAACCTATATTGCTGCATTGCCATTTATATATGTTGCACTTTAAAGCCCACTTATATATTGCACATAGGCGCTGTAATTAATCTGTTCTTTCTTTTATATATTTTTTTTAATGCTCGTATGAAAATGTGACAAAATATGAGATTTATAGAAACAAAGAGAAAAGTCTTCACAATCATTTTCTTTAATTAAATCTAATGCTGTTTTACTTTGCAAGCATGATACTGTACGTTATGGAATCATATTTCATTCTTAATTTCACATGTCCTTAAAACTGGATTATGTGATAACATAATAGTACTTTGGGGAATATTCATTTAAACTTTGCAAAACATAATACACAATTTCAATATATCACTGGTAATAAAAGTAGATAATAACAATATTTAATGTGAATTCTTACATATACTAATATGAATGTACAGTTAATGCAAGTTTAAAAAATACAAAAAATGTAATCAGATACTTACAAAAGGGCAACAATAGTAGAAGTACTTGGGTATAATGACTAGCTCTGCTAGTCATGATTATCATCATTTAAAAATACTTTCTGATCCATAAGGAGTTTCATAATCATTTAAGTAATTACTATGTTTATTAAAGAAGCAATCCAAATTAATCAGTTCTGTTAGATAATGCTTCCTTTTTTTAACTTTAAAATTCAACTCTTAATGCCATTTTAATGAGTTTTAATATACTGCGTATCTTTTGATTTCTATAAAAGGCTTTAACCCACCTCCCCAGTAGTGCAAAATCTTTGCAACACTTTCCTGTTTGTGATCATTTATTGTCAAAATTCCCAGCATTTTGAGTTGTGAACTGTAACAACATATTATGTTACCTTACAAATATAAGAGTACATTGTAGCTGCTGAGTTACACTGGCTGAAGGATTGATTTGAAACTGAAAGGCAGCCATTTAGTGAACTCTAGGAAACAGGATTTTGCTGTTCAATCACGGGAGAACCAATCGATTGGTAGCTTAGGTAGTTAGTTTTCAATAAAGGTCATCAAATGCTGCATATACGGTATTAAAACAAAAAAGATTTTTTTTTCCAAACTGTTTAGATTGCCTCTGAAAAATAAAATGTCTAAGATTGTTTTCAAAGCACTGGACTCATTAGAAAATATCTCTCTGATTTCCCCAGGCTATAACCTATTTATTAGTTGAATGCCAAAGTGCATAAATTGGGAGTTTTAGCTTCTTGGGCATTTGTCATTAAATGAATTATTCTAGTTACAGTGTAAATAACAAGATCCAAAATCATGACAATTAAAAAAACAAAGCCAAAACCAATACCCATAATTTTTTTTGTTGTCAGAACCAAAACGTGGGTTGCATATTACAAAAAAGTTACCGGTCAGGTGACGAAACACAACGACGCCGCGCACGCGCAGCAGCCTACACCAAGCGCGGGAATACTATCGGCGGCCATTGAAAGTGAGAGCTGGATTTTGGACTAAATACAGACAGCGAACGGAGCCTTAAACATCGGGTCCCTGGTGATCGTGTCTGGTAGCCCTGAGGGAGTCCACGGAGACGTGTTCCAGTATCCAGAACCGGATGGTGGTGATATATTCACAAACTGCCTTTTAACTATTTTATGCAGTATTATGCTATGGGGCGTGCGCTCTCTCTCTTTTTCTGTCTATATATATATATATATATATATATATATATTGTGACAAACGCCCCTCTTTTGTAGTGCTGACGTCTGTCTGGGTTCTTCCCGACACAGTCTTCTAGGGTTAATTATACAACAAACAGGATCATGCAAAGTATTATGCTGCTTAACTCAGGCTTCTGCCTGCTTTATTTTCATCCAATTAAGGTACTGCAGCTTTAACATGTGTAGGTTAGAGGTACTCAGATACTTTCATTCAGCAGTTCACACATTTCAGTGTTACAATATTTCCCACACTGTTATTTCAAGAAATAAAACCAAAATCATATAAGCAAATCCTATCCCTTTCAGGGATCTAACTACACATCAGAATCAGTCTCTCTAACAGCTGCTGGCCAACTAAACTGGTTCCCCAGCTTAAAACAATGCTCTCTCATTTAGGGACACAAGATACAGCACAGTCTTTTAGCAACAGCAGTAACCATTTGTTTTGTCTTATCTGTTCGTGGAGTCCAGGCAAATCCTCTGGTACTGTGATACGTGGAGGGGCCGTCAACCCCGATACTGGATGCAGGGGAGCAGCGACACCCCCAGCCCCCAGGCTCCAAGGAGAGAGAGTGAAATGCAAAACCTCTATGCTCTAAGTACCTGTGCATGTGATTAGAAGAGCAGGTGAGGGAGAACTAGAGCCATTGTAATCTGTGGTCTGGATTTTCCATCCAGCTGCCTGAGTTAATGGGAAGCTGTGGAACGGATCATTAACTATTCCTGCACTTTCTGCTCTAAAACGGGGCAGAAAGCTGCCTAACATCTTTGGACTATGTCACATATCCCCCTCCCCAGCTCACACCTACTGGGGTGAGCGGCCATGGACCTCACTGGGGTGAGCGTCCTACCTGAAATACTTGAGCTAACTCCTCAGTACAATATTAAACATTCACATGACACGAATATGAACTTTTTCCACGGCAATTATGGACAATAGGTTTCGTCATAAGAGACTATACTTGGCAAACATATTTTTTTTTTCTCTCTATTAGGGAACTATTTTGAAAAATAAATGTCTAGCACACATTCTTACAACCCAGGATCTGCTAAATATATTCACAAAACCAGACAATTTCTATTACCTCCCTGGGTTTTTCTATTCTAGAATATGAACCTCATTATAAATTTACCAACCGAAAAGGGCATTTTTTTTTTTTTTTTTTTTTCATATTGTAAGCAACCAATATTTATTTTTTCCTTATACTACAGCCTTTTAATCTTAAGGGCCATCAACCCTGTATATTAATTTGTAGTTTAGCTACATTTTCAACACAGAGAACCAATATAACATTGTAATATTGACAAAATGCTTATTTGCATAGTTAAGTGTCCGTGACATAGTCCACACGTGTAATAAAAAAAATAAATCGGTCAGTTCCCCCAAACATATTTTTTTTTTTTTTTTTTTGACTTCCAGTCCTTTGACTTTATTTCATAGCCCGCTGCAACCTGCAAATGACTGGACTGTTTCTTTAGCTTCTGATGAGACCCTTGGACCGGATTCTCCTTGGCTCCACAGTGTGGTCCAGATTGGTGAGATATGGAACTATTCAGGCGCCGTGTTAACCTTCGTTGTTTTTTCTTTTCAATCTTTGATTTCCCTTTTGTGGCCATTACCAGGCCTTTGGGTTTTGGAGACCTAGTTGCCTCTGTACAAACGTAGTCCATATTAACCACGTCATCAGGATCTGTCAACAACTTTGTGTTTTCAGGAACTGCCACCCACTTGGCTAAAACATCTTCTGTGGTGTCCTGGGTGTGTCCACTAGTTTGATAATCTTCTGGACAACGTAAATGAAATTGAGGATCTGGATTTTTGAATCCCAGATCAGGGAGAATATTCTCAGGAGGGTGCCTATCTGTTTCTGGAATAACAGCAGCACAATCAAAGTCAATTCTTTCTCCTTCCTCTTTGTCATCAGTGAGGGCATTGAGTTTACGTTCCCTGGTCTCCTTTTGTGACCGTGTCTCTTTTAGCCTTGGAATCTCTTTCTCCAACTTCATCTTTATAGCAAATCGTAATATTGCAACAGCATTGAAGATACACGTATAGGAACGTACAGCTTGCTTGGTTAGGAGGTAGGATTGATAGCCCGACTGAACCCCTTTAGCCGCTTCTCCCATGTCCGTCATCTGTTTCAGAGCGAGGTTTAACTCTGTTTCATTTTCTCTATTCTTGACCTGCAGCTGCAGGTGCTCCTTTTGGGTCTTGTCCAGCTCCAGTTGCAGCCGGGCCCCCTCATTTGCCGTGTGGTCCAGCTGCTTGTAGATATCGGCCATCTCGCTTTCATAGCGCAATGTCAGGCAGACCACCTGACGGACGGAGATCTCCTCTCTCTTGGCGCACTGTATCTCGCGCTCAGCCATCTGCTTCTGCAGCTCTTCAACCTGATCGTGCCAGACCTCCCTCAGGGTCTTCACCTCTATCTGGTGCTTGCTCTGGGTTTGCATCAGCGCCTCCATTTTTTGGAGCTCTGCAGTTTGTGTCGCCTGGATCGCCGCTGATTCTGTATTCTGCAGTGCTTCCTGCATTTCTAACTTTTCCTGGATCAATTGCTTCTCCACTTTTTCTGCTTGGTGAAGCTTCTCATCACCTTCACTGATCTGGTCAGTCAAGTCTGAATTTTCCTGTGTCAGACTTACATTCTCTCTTTTTACAGTCTCTAAATTACTCAGGGTATTCTCATAGGTTTCCTTCAATGTACACAGCTCTGTGCTGCGAGCGTAGACCTCATGTCGTGAGAGTTCCAGCTCTGCTTTAAGCGCGCTAGCCTCTTGCCGAGAAACCCCTAACTCTGTGATGAAGTTTTGCACATCTTTCTGGGACATCTCATAGCATAGTTTCCAGTCAGTTCTTGTTTTCTTTGATTCGCTTGGCTCTCTGCCTATGATGGTAGCAGTAGCCTTTGTCATCTCTAGGCGTGTCGTCATTCCTGGGACGATTGCGCCAGGCCCTATGGGCTGTTGCTCATCTCGGCGCCTTTCTGACGCATGTCCTGACAGTGCAGGTTCAAGTGGCTCGTTCACTTCCCCTGTGACTTGAGGAACAGTTTTCTTTCTTTTTGCTTTATTAGCGCCAGAGATATCAGTGGTACTGGGCACACACTCACTGTTATCAGCTTCCACATCTTGCTTGCACTCACAGGGCGTTGCTTGCTTTTGCAGCTGTTTGTCTTTGAAAATTTTGGGGCACACATCTTCCATGTGACCTACTTCACGACAGGCCCCGCATACTAAATTCATCTGCGGGTACGGCTCTCCTCCAGGGTCGTGATCATAGTATGGCCTGAAGGGACACTGTTTTGTATGGTTACGTACATTACACAACAAACATTTCACGTCGGCCATTTTAGAAACCCGGCAGGGACAATTTGCTAGCTGCAATTTCACTCACTTCAGCAACTTGCATACAGCACTTGCTAGCTGCAAATTCACTCACTTCAGCAAAAGGCATTAGCTTTACAAACAGCACTTGCTAGATGCAAAAAAATTTTTTTTTTCAGCAAAACATTTTGGTTTTCTGTTTGGGTTCAGGGTGCTATTGCATCCACACTGCCCGCATTCTCCACCATATGTGACAAACGCCCCTCTTTTGTAGTGCTGACGTCTGTCTGGGTTCTTCCCGACACAGTCTTCTAGGGTTAATTATACAACAAACAGGATCATGCAAAGTATTATGCTGCTTAACTCAGGCTTCTGCCTGCTTTATTTTCATCCAATTAAGGTACTGCAGCTTTAACATGTGTAGGTTAGAGGTACTCAGAAACTTTCATTCAGCAGTTCACACATTTCAGTGTTACAATATTTCCCACACTGTTATTTCAAGAAATAAAACCAAAATCATATAAGCAAATCCTATCCCTTTCAGGGATCTAACTACACATCAGAATCAGTCTCTCTAACAGCTGCTGGCCAACTAAACTGGTTCCCCAGCTTAAAACAATGCTCTCTCATTTAGGGACACAAGATACAGCACAGTCTTTTAGCAACAGCAGTAACCATTTGTTTTGTCTTATCTGTTCGTGGAGTCCAGGCAAATCCTCTGGTACTGTGATACGTGGAGGGGCCGTCAACCCCGATACTGGATGCAGGGGAGCAGCGACACCCCCAGCCCCCAGGCTCCAAGGAGAGAGAGTGAAATGCAAAACCTCTCTGCTCTAAGTACCTGTGCATGTGATTAGAAGAGCAGGTGAGGGAGAACTAGAGCCATTGTAATCTGTGGTCTGGATTTTCCATCCAGCTGCCTGAGTTAATGGGAAGCTGTGGAACGGATCATTAACTATTCCTGCACTTTCTGCTCTAAAACGGGGCAGAAAGCTGCCTAACATCTTTGGACTATGTCACAATATATATATATATATATATATATATATATATATATATATTGTATATCTCTCTACAGTAATGATGAGTCTGAATTAGAGCAGGAGTCAAACGTGTTTCCCTCTTAATTTAACCTTGTTGATATAAACATCATGGCCATAAAAAAAGAATAGAAGAACCCTCTAGAGGGTAGATGTGTACCCTGCACAACACCAAGGAGGGTAAAGGTAATAGTACTAGTGTAGTGTAATGGAACCTCCACTATAAATGGTAGCAAAGGAGTTGTGCTAACTGGGAGTAGATAATAATTGCAGAAAAGTAAAGAGAGACTCCCTATAATGTTGCATTAAGAGAACACCCCTAGCCGGGCTTAAAAGATAAACTTTATTATAAACACATTAGTTAAAAAAAAAAAATATATATATATATATATATATATATATATATATATATATATATATATATATATATATATACATTACCGACCAACTTTATTCTTACTTGGCTAGCTCCGCGAATTTCGGAGTATCCCGGTTATCTGCGGATTTGTGTCTTTTTCTCCCGGGGTGTATTGCGTTATATCGCGCCCGTGATTTAAGCATTTTATTCCCGCTGGCTGCAATACTGCAGTGCCGTGTAAAAATGCATGGGGGCGTTTGCGAGCTGTTGTCTTTGAAGCCGAGAAATTCATGAATTGTAATGCAGTATATACTGTGTATATACTGTATAACAAAAACCCCTATAACCCCTAACATACACATACAGTACTGTATATGCACATCAATGATACTATAGGCCGTCCCCTGGCGAGATGTGTTTGCAGCAGAGAGAGATCCGCTGCTCTCTCTGCGCAAACATCGGCACATTAAAAATGATTTAAAATACATTTTTATTCCTAGTGTAGATGTGCAGAGGGTCTCCGGAGCTGAACCGCGTTGGTTTCAGGTCCGGGGACCCCCTGCTCCCTGAGGTACAGCCCCCTTTATGAGGTGCCGGTATCCCTCTGCATTTAAGGTCCCGATCACGTGACCGCGACATGTAAACCAAGAAGAGGGATACCGGCACCCCCTAAAGGGGCCTGTTTCTCGGGAAGCAGGGGGTCCCCGGACCTAAAACCAAAACGTTTCTGCTCCGGAGACCCTCTGCACATGTACAGTATAATTAAAACACATATATAAATAAACACTCGTTCCTTACCTTAGCGGCTATGTGCTATGGTAACGAAGCAGCATTTCTGTATTTTAATAATATTGTACAGTGAGCAGGGGGTTCCCTGAGCCAGAAATTAATGCTCAGGGGACCCCCTGTTCCTGCACAATATTATTAAAAATACAGAAATGCTGCTTCATTACCATAGCTGATAGCCGCTAAGGCAATGAAGGGGTTAAACCACCGTGCCCGCTTTATTGTGGGTAGCGGGGGTGGGTGAAGGGGGTATTTGGCCCTTGGTGTGAGTTTAGGACTTGCGGGGGGGTTGCGGGTGCACTTAACCCCTTCACGATCGTAGCAGTTAATACCGCTACGGTCATGAAGGGGTTAACCCCTACCGCTACCCCCCGCAAGCCCTAAACAACCACCATTGGGGCTAATACCCCCTTCACCCACCCCCACTACCCACAATAAAAAAAACTCACACACAGCTGCAGCACAAAAAATAAATAAATAAATCTAAATAAATAAATAAATAAATGAATATAAATAAATACATTTAAAATACATTTTTATTCATAGTGTAGATGTGCAGGGGGTCTCCGGAGCTGAACCGCGTTGGTTTCAGGTCCGGGGACCCCCTGCTCCCCGAGATACAGCCCCCTTTATGAGGTGCCGGTGTCCCTCTGCATTTAAAGGTCCCGATCACGTGACCGCGGCATGTAAACCAAGCAGAGGGATACCGGCATCTCATAAAGGGGGCTGTATCTCGGGGAGCAGGGGGTCCCCGGACCTGAAACCAACGCGGTTCAGCTCCGGAGACCCCCTGCACATCTACTCTATGAATAAAAATGTATTTTAAATAATTTTTAATGTGCCGATGTTTGCGCAGAGAGATCTCTCTCTGCTGCAAACACATCTCGCCCCCGCTGGCCTATAGTATCATTGATGTGCATATACAGTACTGTATGTGTACAGTACTGTATGTTAGGGGTTATAGGGGTTGTTGTTATACAGTATATATATATATATATATATATTTATACATATATATACTGCATTACAATTCATGAATTTATGCCATCTGGCGGACACGTGAAGCATTGCAGCCTAGTAAATCCTGAACCATTATCAATTAACACATCAACCGCGCGTCAGCCGGGCATGCGCCTGGCTGGGAAGGCAAAAGGAGTGCGGCATGCTCCAGGTGAACAGCGTGGCATTCCAGGAACATGCCAGGTAAAAGCCGGTGATTTGTAAGAATAAAAGCTGCCGCTGCTGTATGTAGTGGAGTAAGCACGAAACATGAACTAAATTGTAAAATAAATTAAAATAAGTTAAAACAGGGAGAGGTAGGTGTGCTAATCAGAACGCTAGTGATTTATAATGGAACAGTCAGCTGTTAACTTAATTAGTGGTCACAGTTACATTATTGAATTAACTGAGATTACAGCTGATACCCTGATTACACTATTGCATCTGTGATGAAGTCTAACAGGTAAAACGTATGTTGGGTATGTCCAGCGTCACTCCCTGGTGCCGCAGGCTTGCGGAGAGGTTGGTTGTGATGTCCAGTCAGCGTTTTGGAGCCTTCAGTTGTGGGATGCTAAAGTTTATCTTTTAAGCCCGGCTAGGTGTGTTCTCTTAGTGCAACATTATAGGGAGTCTCTCGTTACTTTTCTGCCTTAAAAAAGGATACATGAGAGCACACAAAGTGAATCGATCAGATTTATTATGGCAGAAGATTAAAAACACACCTGATGATACCCAACCTGCACACATTTATCTAATTTCTAATAAAAATTGGGAGTTAGTTCAGGAAATTATGATGACTTTGGCACATTCTAAATTTAGAAACTGATTTCAAGGATTTTGTTCTATCTTACCGTAGTAATCTAATGACAACTCATTATGTGAAACAGAATAAAATGCCTGAAAGTGGACTAAATGCAAATTCACACAGGGGGGGGGGGGGGGAGGATTATCAACGTAAAGAATGTGCAAATAGAAGTTTATTTTAATGCATTGCTCTATTTTCTGCTCGCATTTACTTCAAATATATGAAAGTGGTTTCTTACATCTGATGCCAATTGTTGGTAAGAAAAGTTTATGCCAACACAGACTTTTTGAAAGCAAATACAAGATACAAAAATGAAGCAGGGAGACGCAGAGGTTTCTACTATACATCTCATTATAATCTGTGCATGATTTACAGTAACTCCTTCCTAACTACTCCTACTGTCACTCCCCAAATGATAAGGTGACACAGCGCAAAAAATGGAGCAAAGTTTGCAGTTTGCATCAATTTTGCTCCACTTTTGCTATGATACATCACCCCCGGAGTATGTGGTCACATAATAGATGTCAAGAAGCATGGAAGCTAGTGGGTGAGATTGAATTAATTTTATTTATCAGTTTGGATGTTCATGAAGTATCAATCCATGCACTCTATATTTGACTTTAATTATTCTAAATAAAACCTTGGCGTTAGAAAGTCCCTTAATGAGGAAGTCCCTCAATGAGGAAGAACAAAGAATATTGAAAAGTTCCTCCACATAGAAAACATAGTTAATTGAAGTGAGATGAACTTCTCCTTGTACCGTCCTCTTGTTAGGCAGTCGCTCCAAATTTGCCCCAGGTAGTCTTCAGGCCGAGGTCTAAGAAAGATAGATCAGAGAAGAGGAGGTTAAAAGAGTATACATTCATTTAATAAAGGTAAGTATACACAACTTACATATAAAATAAGATCAAGCTGTTAACAGAGTATTGTGGTGGTTTTTAAGCATCGCTGTCCGTTGGTGTTATAAGGCATGGGGATTTGGAAATTGGGTGACCCCTGGAATAGCAAAACGCTGCTCAAAATTACACCGGTCCGCCAACAAGTCCACATAATAATGTGGTCATGGGGTAACGTGATAATTGAACAGAAAATGTCACAACACATTTCGTTCAAGACAGTACTTCCACAGTTGGATTTTATTATTATTATAAATTATAGGCTAAAGCAGTAAAATTCAGGGCATTATTGTAAACCCTGCTCTCTGATGGATAATGCCCGGAATTTTAACCAATCAGTAATGTCCAGAATTTTAGCAGCTTGCAAAGGCAGTTTTCAATCTGTTTATTTCCAGCCAATCAGATTACAGAACAGCTGAGACAGGGCAGGGGATTGGTTATATTGAAATAACAGCTCTGAGACAGGGCAGGGGATTGGTCAGCCACGGTTTGACTCCTCCCCCTCCTGAGCTGACTGAGATTTTCTGAGCAGATTCAGTTGAATTTGGGGGCGGGGGGGAGATGGTGTCTGCAAAGAAGTAAGTGGCTGCAGTTTGTGTGAGTGTGTCAGAAGCAGTGTGTGTTCTGTTGTGTTGTTTATCTGTGTAAAGTTGCTGTGTGTGTGTGTGTGTGTGTGTATAGAGCTCCAGTGTGTGTGTGTGTCAGTGTCAGCAGCAGTGTTTATGGGTGTAGCATGTGTGTGTAACAACAGTTTGTCTGTAGAGGTGCTGTGTTGTGTGTAGAGGTGCTGTGTTGTGTGTAGAGGTGCTGTGTATAGAGGTGCAGTATTGTGTGGGGTGTGTGTAGAGGTGCTGTGTTGTGCTGTGTTGTGTGTAGAAGGTGTTGTGTATAGAGGTGAAGTGTTTTGTGTGTGGGGGGGTGTGTAGAGGTGCTGTGTTGTGCTGTGTTGTGTGTAGAGGTGGGTGGGAGAGTGCAAAGTTTAGTAAGTGGCTGTATTTTTTATTGTGGCTGTGTGTGTGTGTAGAGCTACTGTGTGTGTGTGTGTGTGTGTGTGTGTGTGTGTGTGTGTGTGTGTGTGTGTGTGTGTGTGTGTGTGTGTGTGTGTGTGTGTGTGTGTGTGTGTGTGTGTGTGTGTATAGAGCTCCAGTGTGTGTGTGTGTATGTGTGTGTGTGTGTGTGTGTGTGTGTGTGTGTGTGTGTGTGTGTGTGTGTGTGTGTGTGTGTCAGTGTCAGCAGCAGTGTTTATGGGTGTAGCATGTGTGTGTAGAGGTGCTGTGTTGTGTATGTAGAGGTGTTGTGTTGTGTGTCTAGAGCTCCAGTGTGTGTTTGTGTGTGTGTAGAGCTGCTGTGTGTGTAGAGGTGCTGTGTTGTATGTGTGTGTGTGTAGCAGCAGTTTGTGTTTGTTGAGCTGGTGTGTGTGTGTGTGTACACAGAGGGGGCGGCAGTGTGGATATAGATATCTGCAGTGTAAGCGTATATAGAGGTGGTTTCATGTATTTACCATTTTTTTTTAATAAAAAAATCTATTTAACTATACAAAAGTGTCTATTATTTATGAAATAAGCCTACATTTAGCCTATAATAGTAATAATCCCCTCAGAATAGGGCATTACTGGCCAATAATGCCCTGGCTGGGTTAAGGTCCCTCAGCTTCGCCTCGGGCCTTCAACTCTGCCAGCCGGGGCATTATTGGCCAGTAATGCCCTGTTCCTCAGGGATTATTACTTAATTATCATTTTTTGCTCAGAAGCGTATTTATGTGAATTTATCATTATTAATAAATATCTTAATATATTGCCCGTCTGAAATTGTCCTTTTATATATATATTCATCATTCAACGAAGATTTGGTACATTGTATAGGATATATTCATTTATTTATTTTAAATTACTTACTGTCGCGCCCCCTTTTATTCTCCAACATCTCCGCATTTTTCCGGGATTTTTTTTCGAATGCTACGCACTTCACCGGGTTCTCACCGGGTTCATGCCGCATTCTCAGCCGCGGTTCATGCGCGGTTACGCACAGTTGATGCGTGTATTGAGAATGGTTCGGATTTAATAGGTTGCAATTCTTCGCGTGTCCGCCAGATGGCAGATATTCATGAATTGTAATGCGCATGCGCTTCAGTAATGTGTTGACTTGCACGTGTTTCGTTTAAAAAAGATACCACAGTGGTCTATTGTAAATTGGCCTTGGGACTGAAGGAAGAGGTTACAATAATGTATCAATTTAGGCTTTTCATATTAAAGAAAGACAAGCACCAGTTTCAGGTCTGGTTATTGTCCAGAGATTCCCGCCATGAGTGCACAAGTGCAGCCCGTGTTCCAAAAACCTGACAGAACGTACGCGTATTTAATATGGGCCGCGATTAATGCAACAGATGATAAGATGGCAACAGTTGTTCAAATGTATCAGTATTTTATCGAAAACTATGACTTTTACAAATTTTCGCCAGCTCCTCATGTGTGGAAGCATGCAATAAGGAAAAAGTTATGTAGCGATCCATGTTTTTATCGTATTGATCCCGAATTTATTGGAGGGTATTGGTGTGTATCACCGGGTTTTTCCTGTATCTATGATCGTGCAGACGGCAAAAGGCGAAAGGTCGTGTTAAAACCAACTAAGAAACAACAGTCGCTGGCAAGCAATGCGCCAGCACCAGCACCAGCACCGGCTTCCAATAACGGTCCGAACGTCAGTGACAACCCTTGCTGTCTGTCCACGCACGGATACCTGCAGCCTGAGCCGTATAGTTTCGAGCAAGCTTGCATGTACCTAAGCGATTTCCAGCCTCATCAGCTGACTACAGGTGTAGTAATCCCTGTCAACGATGTGTATGATCAAGAATACTGGATTGGCAGTGGCCCGGTGCCAGCTGATTGGGAAATTCTATGGTGAGTAATGTTGCCTATTTTATTCTGTTTTTTTATTTTGAAAATATCAATATCAGTGCGATTTAAAAGTCAAGTGATTCTCCTGTAAGCTATATCATTGGCTGAGCGGCTTCTACAGTAGAGACTGCACAATTGGTGAAAAGCTAGGCGCATGCGGATTGGAAACTTCTTGAAACGCATATGTGTGTCATCACATCGACGGTAGGCGCATGCGCATGTGAACAGGAGACGCCCCCCGAGAAAATTATTTGTGGGACTGACTGGGAACTTCTTTGGGGAACTGACCATCACAGTAAAACTTTTATTTATTTTTTCCTCAGAAAAGAAAACGTTGTCATCGGATGGATATGGATGGATAATATCGCTTTGTGTAACAATGCCTGCACATTGCATAATCGGATTTAAAAAACCACGTACCGGAGTCTACAGTTTATTGACCGTTGTTATTGATTAGGATAGAATACCAGAAACAGTATGCTGATGTTTTCAGACCGTACTGTATACAATGCTTTTTTTATATACTGTATACTGTATAATAAACCCGAGAAAATAAAAAGTACGCATTTATTCTACATGTATTACAGTATATATGTGTCTTCTATACCAGTACATACAGTATGTGTCTTGTATTTTTTTTAATACTCTTGTGATGTACAGTACTGAGCATGCCTACATTATACAGTACAGTATGCCTGGACAGTAGTGTACATTCTAGAAACACTGTATTTTGTTACAGTATCAAAAAAGCCAATAGAACAATTTAAAACAAATCAACATTTTCTTTTATTGGTGGAGTAAGTACAAAAACATTTATTTGCAAATACTGTACAATGTAAAAACATTTTAATTGCACAGCAATTCAAAACATCAACAGGTTTACTGCTAGCTAAAACATTTATGTACAGAAAGTAAAAACATTTACAGTCAGTCAGTATGGTTTACAGTCACATGTTGTTATTAAAAAAAATTCTTTATTCATAAAATATACAAAACGCAACATCTCCTTTATTAAAGTACAGCAAGTCAAAACATTTACAGTAGGGTGGTGTGCAGAGCGGTCAGTCAGGATTGCACAACTCCTGTCCTCGAGGGCCGCAAACAGGCCTGGTTTTCAGGGTAACCTTTGAAAACCGGGCCTGTTTGTTGCCCTCGGGCACTGGAATTGTGCATGTCTTTTGTACAGTAAAGACAAACATTTATTTATTAATACAAGTTAAAACACACAACATCTCCTTTATTTAAGTACAGCAGGTCAAAACATGTACAGTACAGCACAACAGTATGGTCTTACCTACATGTTTTAAAAAAAATCTTTATTCATACAGTAAAATATACAAAACGCAACATCTCCTTTATTAAAGTACAGCAGGTCAAAACATGTACAGTACAGCACAACAGTATGGTCTTACCTACCTTTTTTTTAAAAAATTCTTTATTCATACAGTAAAATATACAAAATGCAACATCTCCTTTATTAAAGTACAGCAAGTCAAAACATTTACGGTAGGATGGTGTACAGAGCGGTCAGTCAGGCCTGCACAACTCCTGTCCTCGAGGGCCGCAAGCAGGCCCAGTTTTCAGGGTAACCTTTGAAAACTGGGCCTGTTTGTTACCCTCGGGGACTGTAACAAAACATTTACAAAAAATAAACAACAGTTGAACACTCACGCAAATTCGTACCCCACCAGATTGTCCTTCCATGGCCGATGCCTTGCATGGCGCAAATTGCCATTAATGCAGTCTCGAACACCTTTCATTAAAGGATCTGTAATTGAAAAAAAGCGCCGCAATTCCTCCAGAATAGTCTTTCTTAAATTGTCAGGAAGCGCCTTTTTTTTTCGCGATTTCCTTCATAGTTCACTTTGAAGGCCCACTCGCAGTACATCGAGTAGGACACGTGGTGGTACCAGCACTCACCACCCTATACTTCTCCTTGAGTGTCGGTGGCAGATCGCGCAGGATGATGTCGGGCACCGTATCGATGCAAGCAAATGTAGGTTGGGTTCTGGAAGCGGGTGTTCTTCTGTGAGCGGGTGTGCTTGTGGAGGCAGGCGAGGATAGGTTGTCTGGGAGGAAGCTTTCCTCCTGTCTTGGTCGCCGTATTGTCTCCTGGGGTGGTCTTGACGGGGTTGTCATGTTATACTCCTCAACGGCATACATGTACACAAAATCTTCTGGTGGAGGT